>NW_020897787.1:2121877-2122086 GCF_003984885.1 Neopelma chrysocephalum
GTGGAGCTGGATTTGTGGGATCATTGGGATCATTTGTGTTTGTTCACACTGGATTGTGGAGCTGTGGGATCATTGGGATCATTTGTGTTTGTTCACACTGGATTGTGGAGCTGTGGATCATTGGGATCACTTGTGTTTGTTCACACTGGATTGTGGAGCTGTGGGATCATTAGGATTATTGGTGGATTGTGGAGCTGGGGGATCATTAG
>NW_020897787.1:2122096-2138323 GCF_003984885.1 Neopelma chrysocephalum
TTAGGATTATTGGTGGATTGTGGAGCTGGGGGATCATTAGGATTATTTGTGGATTGTGGAGCTGGGGGATCATTAGGACATGGGCTTTCCTGAGCAGAGACTGTAAGGATGGAAAGCATCACATGTGTTGATGATAAAACAGTGCTACTCTCTTTTCTCCCCATACACAGGTTAAAAGACAACATAAAGATATTGTCTGAGTTTCAAGTCAACTTGTAATTTGCTTTTGGTAGTTTTGGAGTTGTAAGCTGTTGCTGAAAGCACTGGGTGGCTGCTGCATCCTGATGATAATTATTGCTTTGTTTGTGAGGTGATGCTTTCCTGGGAGGGAGTAGCATCAAGGGGGAAGCTTAGGATAATTATATTTGTCCCCTTGAAAGTTAGTTAACAAGCTACTGTTTACTGATATGATGTAGGTGCTATAATATGGTAGTTGGCTGTTAGGGGCAAGGAATTTTAACAGTGGTATGGAGTAAAAAAAGGTTGGAAACTTGTGTAGGGATGGAAACTAACATTGAACAAGATCATTCCTCTTGAGAATTAACCTGCTGGGGATTATCCATCCTACAGATAGGGAATAATTTTGTTTTATCTAGTGTTCATAGCTCTGTATCTCCATATATATATACACCAAGAAC
The DNA here is from genome assembly GCF_003984885.1 of Neopelma chrysocephalum. NCBI lineage: Eukaryota > Metazoa > Chordata > Aves > Passeriformes > Pipridae > Neopelma > Neopelma chrysocephalum. The sequence goes on from NW_020897787.1 coordinate 2,122,735, forward strand.
TTTAATTGGCTTGGATCTGACTTCATTATAATTTCACTTTTGAAGGTGTTAGACCATGATCTGTGGGCTATTCCTAGCATATTACTTTTGAGACATTAGTAAATTCTGATGGGTAGCTTTTTTCTTTTTGAAGTTAAAAAAATAAATTATTAAGGCAATAACCAAAGTCAAAGGTGCCAAAACTGAAGAAAAGGTTATTGCAAAATCAGTATTGGGATTAATCTTGAAAATTCTTTCAAATATTTAATAACTTCTATTATAGTTTAGGTTTTGTACATTACCTTTTGTACCATGACCTTATCTTCCTATTTGGTCTTTTTATTATACTCTGGGTGTTCTTATTTTCTATTCCACAAAAGCATACCATTTATTGCTTACTTTTATCAGGAGCACATGTCTGTTCTCCATCATGTCTTTTTTTAAAAACTTTTGCAAAGTGCTGAATTACTTTATCCTAAAAAAAAAGTAAAAGTGCTGGAATAGTGGTAAGTGCTTGTTCCATGAAATTCTCTCTCTCAGTCAATACAATGAAATTTATCACTTTGTTTTTCAGTTTAGTCAACTGGTATCCAGTGATTTGAAAGTACTTGGAAGGAGCTCTTACACCCTCTGCAGCGATGGCCAGTTACTCATTCGACAAGTCCTCCACCCAGAAACATCCAAAAAGGTACGAGGGCAGAACTGGTGCAGAAAGGCAGCACTGTGCTTTAAGGACATCAAAGAAAACAGCTTGTGTGAGTTTGAGGGGAGCCACTCAATTCAACCTTGGCAACTACAGTGTTTTAGGGCTATTTAAGGTGGTTCCTTCCCAGTCTCAAGGGAGTAGCAAAGTAGTTATTGTTGGCACTTGCTCTTGAGAGTCAGTTACAGTACCTGGACTCCCAGATGAGCATAATGGAGAGGAAAATTAGGAATGACAGGATAGAGACAGTGACAGTACAAGTACTTTAAATTCTGTGTCTCAAGGAGTGGAAACAAAGTCCTGATCTAATCTCAGCAGAAGGGATGGAGAATTATTGCTTTGGTTAGGCCTGTGTAAAGCACAGGTTGTGTGCAGAGCCCTGGGTTTCTCCAGGCTCTGAAATCAGTGGAGCCCCGTGGCAGTGCCCTGTGCAGGGGAACATGCAGGCAGTCCCTGCCCTGAGAATGGCACTGCTTCTCCAGCATCATTTATTCAGCAGGAGGCAGAGCTACAGCTCTTGCCTTTGTGGGAGGTGGTGGGTCTTGAGTTTGCCTGTTTGCCAGCCTGCAGGAACCCCCCAGGAATCCCCCCAGGGAGGAAAGCTGCTGACATGGAAGGAGTTGACCAGTTGTAGGGTTTTCTTCTCTATATAGGAGTATTGGCTCATGCCAAGTTTCTACAAGTATTAGTTTGGTGTTTGTGTTGTATTAAAACTTAACACTGACTTTTTATGGAAAGCACATGTTTCTGTAGGGATGAGGTAAGTAAGGAAACAGGAATTATATTTGTCATTCAAACACACTGGTATTTTTTTTGTGGGGGTAATTCTTTGTACTTCCTTCTTGAAACAAATGGACAAAACTAAAACAAACTGTGATGTTGTGGAAGAAATAATTCTCCACACCAGATCAAGGAATGCATCTGGTGTGGACAAATGATGTCAATCTGGTATCAAATGTTGAGTCTCTTAGTACTGCATTTCTTTCTCTTAGTTCTTTTTTTTCTCTTCTCCTTCAATACTTTTTAATTTGCAATAGTTTTTCTCTCTGCACATTGTTAGTAAGCCTCAGACCTTAGCTCTCGCTGTTCCTACTATTCTAAAAAGCATTACCTTGTGACTTTTCTTAATTCGTTATTTACAAAGGTGGGTGCTGTTTGACTAGACCAAAGTTACACTTTTATTTGGTAAAGCAGTTGGAGAGTGAGGGAGAAAGTAGAGAGTTAGACCAAGTTATTTTTTTTATTCTTTGAGAAAATAAGCTAATGCCTGAGTAAAGGGCTACTTAAACATTTGTTTAATAGTGTTATATAATTAAAGTTTTTACCCAATACACAACAGTGATGAATAAATAACTTGAAGTTGCTGAAATATATTTTGTGTACTGTAAAAATAGTTATTTTAACTTTGTCATCATGTTTGGGTACAATTCAGCTTCTTAGTGTAGCTGCAAAAGAGAAAATAGTGTCCTAAATGGGAATATTAAACAGCAAAACCTAGATATTTTTAAAATATTTTTTCCAGCCATCTTCTCCAGCTGTTTTGCACAGGTCTGCCTCCCAGCAGCTATTCGGATTTGCTCACCTAGAGATCCAGTTGTGTACAGCTGTGGGGTTTGAACTGTGTTACAAAGGAACCAAACTGCTCAATCACAGACAAGCTGGTGACATGCAACTATATGGTTTTTGAGATTGCTTCATTCAGTCTGGAAATATGAATGGAAGTGTACAGGAAAAGTGTGTACAAAACAACCCTTTTGCCTTGTTTGCAGAACCTGCCCCTGTCAGACTGTTTCTATTCCTTCTACGACCTGCGCAAAGAATTCCGCACCTGCTACCCCAGCGCAGCCTCGGGGAAGGACCAGACCATCAGGAGCATGGCAGAATGTATCCTTTGGCTGCAGCTTCCAGCTCACAATCAGTTATGCTTCCTCACATTTTATATCTGTGATAATTACAGGTTTTATTCTTCTAAACTAAGATGTGGGTTTTAAAAACTCCCAGGTGAAGTGAAAGGAATGTGAAAGCAGCATGTGTTGGGGGAGCTCTGCTTGTAATTTTTTTCCTCCAGTTTGAGTCTAACACTGATTTCTAAACCATATTTAGTAACTTGCATTGATACTTGATCTTAAAGGAAAAGCTGTGCTGTCAGTGGCCTTTTCAGCACCAGATGACCTACAAGTTTCTACTGATTGCACATAACAGTACTTCTTTTGCATGATCTTGACTGAACTGAGTTCAAAACAAAACCAAAACCCAAACAATACTCTACATCTAAATTCAAATTAGGAGGATTCCTGTGGGCCCCCTGAATGTGATTGAAGTTATTATGTTTTAAGTGACAGGAACTTATTCAGCTATTTTTTTTTTCAAACTGTAAACACTGAAATTATGTAAGCTCTTAATAGTTTTCAGACTGTTAATCATTAAAGTGAATATTAACCAGTTTATGACCAGAGTAACATGTCTAATGTTCACATGTCCCTGCTAAGACAAGCAAATTTGATTACCAGTTCTGTGTTAATATCAGGAAAGCCTTATTACTTGTTTCCAAACAGTTGTGCAAGTCTGTTATTTTCTATAATCACCTGTTTAGATCTAGGCTTAGGGACAGATGAAGCAGAGGAGGACTTTGGCGTGTGGCAAGTGAAAACCATGGTGGCCATCATTTTCAGCATGCTCTCTGAAGGTTGTAGTAAGTGAACTATTTATAAGGAAAGAAATCTTTCTTTTCTGAAAGAATTGAGAGTGTCATTCTTAAGTAATCTCTGACCCTGGTCATATATAAACTTTGTTTTGTTGCAGATCACGTATTTACTGAACCTGAAACTGTGAAATACAAGTATGAAACAGGCCCTTGGTAAGTGTCACAGTTGTTTACAAGCAGAGGTGGGTCTTGCCTGCAGTAAGGAAGGCTTGTGAATATTTCCCTGTAGTCACTGTGAAAGCAGGTTGGCTCCTGAGAGCAGTAACCACGTCCTCAGCAATCAGTCTGGTGTGGACAGACAGAGCTGGCACGTTGGATGCTGTACTTTAACCTCTCTGAAGTCACTGCAAGTTAAATGCTCTTTGTTCTCTTGCTGCTGGTTTGCATGGCAGTGAGGCTGGCTTATCTTACCCACTGGTGAGGAAATATTTGTGAACTTTCCCTGAGTCAACAGGGTAATGGCCAGTGCACCCTATAGGCACCTGAGCTGTGTGCTGCTCCTGAAAGTCTTGTATCTGTGCTGTGTGCTGGGGTTAGGGAGAGAAGAAACAGGATGTTCTGTGTTTTCAAATATATTGCAGTGACTGGAGAATGAAGCATTTTAGGCATAAGTAATTTGTACTGATATTTAGGACTGCCCTGTATTCATCGATCTCGGATTGTTAGATTTTTCAAAAAAAATGAGTCCAGTTCCTTATTACTTTAATTTTAAGCCAGTTTTCCTATTTTATTTCATTTAAGGAACTGCAATGTGGTGACAAGATAGTGCATCTCTTCAGTGTTGTGTATATATAAAAGAATAATCTCAGCTATCTTTCCTTTCTTTGAAATGAAAAATAGAAATAGAAGAGCCTCAACAGGAAATATACTCCCAATTTACAGTTAAATCAGTTGCAATCCAAAATTTGATAAGATCATGGAAAACCTAGATTCAAGCTTACTTTGGTTTCTTTTTTTTTTTTCTGTGTAGTAGTAAATCTGAAACTGTGGACAGTGAGACAGTAATACGTGCCAGAGGTTTGCCATGGCAGTCTTCAGACCAAGATATTGCTCGATTCTTCAAAGGACTCAATATTGCCAAGTAAGATAAGAATTTGCCTTGCTTTTTGTCTAATAGCAAGTTCCTTCAATATTTGTTTGACACATCCCCCACACTTCCCACTAGAGTCCTCACTTCCACTTGTCTTTCCCATGTGGCCCCTTCCCGTGCTGTGGTCGTGATAAGTGAACAGGTTTACCAGCCTTAAGTGTGTGAGAAAGAGTTTTGAAAGAGACTTATCAATTGAAAGCCAACATATGTTCATTTATTGCTGGGATCTAAAGGGAGAAACTCCTATTGCATTAATCAAAGCAGAGTCCAGAGTACAACAGAAACTTTAATTTTGTGCCAGCTCTTCAGTGTTCTGCTGCACCTCCTAAACAGGCCAGACTCACAAACCTCCCTGTTTGGAAGAAATTTTCATGTGACTCGTGTGTACACCTCTGTATAGATGTATGTGTGTATACATATATATATGGAGAGAGAAAGTAAATTTAGTTTAGCATATCTGTCACTTAGTATATATTCTGGATTCTCAACACTGAGAAAATACAGTTCTTTATTTAGAGTTCTGAGGAAATCAAAATCTGCATCTCTGAGGTGATAGGAAGGGCTTGCAAACCTACATTTTCATGGAAACTGAGAAAGTGGTGCAACCTGAGACCCATGATCTCAGTGGAGTGGATTTTAAAGTATAATTGTGTTACATCAAAAATGAAATTAAGTTGTGGATAGTAGCAATTTCTTTTTCAATCTGTAACCTTCATGTAAAGTCTGATTTCTTTACTATTCTTACACAATTATTTGTATTAGTGTATTATCTGTATTAAAGAGTCAAACTAAGTTCATTTTTGTTGGTTTTGCCTTCCAGAGGTGGTGTGGCTCTTTGTCTGAATTCTCAAGGAAGAAGAAATGGGGAGGCCTTGGTTCGGTTTGTCAATTCTGAACAGAGAGACCTTGCACTGGAAAGGCACAAGCATCACATGGGCAGCAGATATATTGAGGTAACAAGTTGTGACTTGAAATAAAACTTTGGAGGGCAACATGAATGTTTTAGACCACGGTTTTTGATGAGAACAAACTGCCCTTCTGTTTTGCTCAAAGTACCAAAATAAAATTCTCTGGCTTGTGAAAGAGTTTGTGTGTGGTTTAGAGTTGAACGTTGTGATTTTCATGTAGGGTTTTTTTGTTATTTTCTCTTTAAGGTTTACAAAGCAACTGGGGAGGAATTCTTAAAAATTGCAGGAGGTAAGTGATACTGGAGTTCAGTGCCATTACTTACGTCCATAGGAATGTTGTTCTAGTTCTGATATTTTTTCTTGTCTGAGGATGCAAATGGATAATGAAGTAGCTTTTCCTGGTTTGCCTTACAAGAATACTTGACCCTGTCAAGTTCTGTTTTCATGTGGTTGAAAGTGAGCTGTCAGCATTTGGGCTGTGATGTTCACAGGCAGGTCTGGCTGTTTGGGAGGAAGATGAGCTCTTGCAGTGGAGGCACCTGTGTGGATTTGTATAAGTTCACTCTAATCTCATCTTTGTTCCAATTTCATTAAAACATAAAACACTTGCAGGGTAGGGGATTTTCCCTTCAGAATAGATTGCTGGGAGTTAGTAGTGCCTCAGGTTTTCTGTGGGTTTGTTGCTCTCTGCTCCCCTCCTGTATTTTTCCTTCCTGCTTTGCCACTGCTCTGTCTCAGGGCAGTGACCAGCATGACCATGTGCTGTTCTCTGCCCACCAGGCACCTCCAACGAAGTGGCCCAGTTCTTATCCAAGGAGAACCAAGTTATCATCCGGATGAGAGGCCTCCCATTCACTGCCACACAGGAGGATGTGCTGGGGTTCCTGGGGCCGGAGTGCCCAGTCACAGGAGGGAAAGAGGGACTTCTCTTTGTCAAGTACCCAGATGGCAGGCCCACAGGAGATGCATTCGTGTTATTTTCCTGTGAAGAATATGCACAGAGTGCACTTAAAAAGCACAAAGAAATACTTGGAAAACGTTACATAGAACTCTTCAGGAGCACAGCAGCAGAAGTCCAACAGGTTGTAACTATTGGCTGTGAGACTCAAAACTAAGAAGAATCCCTTTTGACAAAACTAAAGCTGTAGCCTCTTTTTTGGTACCTCCTTCAGTAGAGTGTGTTTATTTGTGGTAATCATCACTGAAAGTGTTTTTCAGCAGTAAGCCCTAACACATCATATTTTCACTTTGTCATTTGGGAATGAGTCAACAGGACATGCTGAGATAGAAGTCTCTTACAGTTCTTATTTATTTGTTTGTTTTCTTCAGAAGCTCTGTACTTGGAGATGAGCACTCAAGTTAAAAAAGCAAACACTCTCACTTAACCAGTCAGGTTTTATGGATAAATTAGAGCTCGTATTTTTACTTATTGGTTATTTCAGGTCTCAGTTCTTTTAAAATGACTTGTTTTAATTAACCCTAACTTAACTAAGAACTGTATGTGACATGCTGGTTTATTAGCACGAATGTGGTTTCAGATATTATAAAATGAACTGTAATTGGCTTTTAACCTTTTTTATATTGAGATTAGAAAAGTCTGTTATTAGGGTCTAGCAAATTGAATTTGTTAGCCTTTCCCTCTCCCTTTCTGAGTTTGAAGCTTTCAAATGCCCAACAGGAAACAAACAGCAGGAATTTGGTTTAAGGGTTTTTTCCATGCTGTTGGAAATAGTACTGCGAGAATCGGTCTGTGCTCAGGCAGATGATGTGTAAATCTGTCGCTGTGCTTTTCCCCCAACAGGTACTCAATCGATACATGTCAACACCTCTCATCCCAACCCTGCCAGCTCCCATCATCCCAGTCATCCCCCCACCCTACACCATCGCCACGGGCAGTGTCCGCGACTGCGTCCGGCTCCGAGGGCTCCCCTACACCGCGGGCATCGATGACATCCTGGAATTCATGGGAGATGCCACCGGGGACATCAAGCCCCATGGAGTTCACATGGTCCTTAATCAACAGGTAACAGCACTTGACATGGGAGGATTGACTTACCAGTGTCTGAACGGAGTGGGAAGTCAGGGCAGCTTAGCTGATCTTGGCTGTGCTTCAGTCTTCTCTAACTTGGGGAAAATACAGTGTTCTCTTTGTCTCTTTTCCTCATTTCTCTTCCCCTTTTACACACAGACTTGCTTTTCTTTCTCTGTATGTGTGTATGCATCAGTCTGGGGAGGATGAAGCCTGTTATAATGATAACCTTACCCTGGAGGCTGTTGAAATGGTTCTTGTGTTTCAGTGAGGTGCTGGAGATATACAAGAGAGAAATGTCTTTTATTAGATGGCATAGCTGCTCTGTCTGCCTCAGGGTTCCTGCTGTGTTGTTTGACTGGTATTTGTGTCCAATTTAGGTTTTCCTAACTTATAATTTGACTAGAGATTTCTCAGGCTTTAAAGGAAGTTGATAATTAAAAATTGTGTTTTGAGTATATTTTAATGACATGATCACAGGGATATATTTTCCCTGTTGCCTTGTGTTAAAAATAAACTCTTAGAAATACTGAGGTATTAAAGAAAACAAATGAAACAGGTTGACTATACTTGCTTTGATTTTTTTTTTTTTTTTTTGTTAAGGAAATTTTTAGTATTTTGTATACAACTATGTCTGTCAGATTGCAGAAAATCAGTCCTGGAAATCAATTTCTGATGTAGCTATGGACTTTGCTAAAGGATCTGGAGCTTTATACTGTTGTTCCTAAAAAGTAGTTTCAGGGAAGGCAAAGCCAGACTCTTCCTAGAGCTTCACAGCAAAAGAATAAGGGACAGTGTTTATAAACTGCATCATGAAAAATCCCATTTAGGTGAAAAGGAAAAAACAAAATCACAAAGAGAAATTAGCTAAGCACCCAAACAGGCTCCCAGAGATGGTGTGGAATCTCCACCCCTGGAGATCCTCAGATATCAAGTGGAGAAGGCAATGAGTGACCTGATATAACCTGAGGGTTTGTCATGCTTTGAGCAGCCTTTGGATTAGAGACCTCCAAACTTTTTTTATGCTTCATGATTCTCTGTTTTTTTCTGCAGAAGACTGAAGTGTTGTGTTAACTGGGAACTGCTTGCATGTGTCTCGATTTTTCTGCTCCCATAAATAATTGTTGGGTCAATAGTCATTAGTGCCAGAGGAGGAAGAGCAATACAGACTTTGGGTAGATGTTTGATCTTAGTCCTTTCTGCATTCTTGTGGTCTGGGTGTTTTAACAACAGACTGACTTACAATTATTTCCCTGCCTCCCCCTAGGGACGACCATCAGGTGATGCTTTTATCCAGATGAAATCTGCTGACAAAGCCTTTATGGTGGCTCAAAAATGTCACAAAAAAATGATGAAGGACCGTTATGTGGAAGTATTCCAGTGTTCAGGAGAGGAGATGAACTTTGTTTTAATGGGTGGCACTTTAAATCGTAGTGGCTTGTCCCCACCGCCATGTAAGTTACCATGTAAGTCTCCAATTCTGCTGCTCTCTGCTGCTAAAGGCTGACATGTGGTAGGTGCTGAAGCTTGTGGCCTTTCACCTTTTGACTTGGGTTTTGCCATGATCAATATACATGCTGAGATTGGAATTGTTCCCTTTGGGCAATAATGGGACTGATCAGAGGCGTTTTTATTGTATTTTCGGTGATGAGTAGAGGGCAGCAAGGCCTTGCCAGTGAAATTGTTGCACACTTTGCTTTTGATGGGTGGACTGTTCTTCTGAGCTCTGCAGTAGACTTGCCTGTAGTGAAACCTACTTGGAATTAGGGGATTTTTAAAATAGGGAGAAGTTCTATATTCCAGCTGCCGATGAGTGCTCTTGCTATCTTGCCTTAGAGCATTGAGAAGGTACTCTTTGGGCTTATTTTTGCAGGAAAACACCCATTGGGTCGATATACTAACAGACTATAGAGTGGTGAAGTTTTATTTTAAAATTACAATGAACCTTATTGAGGAATTAAAATGGACCTTTACTGTACTGTTCTAATTAGTGTCACTACCAAATCATAAAGCAGATACTGATGTGTATTTGCAAAAGAGTAAAAAGCTGCCAAATATAGTATATAAAAACAATCTGACAGCACACCAAGCTAAGCTTAATATTCCTGTACAAATTAGGTAATTGTTCATCAAAATGCATCAGACTAGTGATCTAGTGGGTTATTCTCTTTTCCATTTGATATATCCTAAAAATACTTTTTGAAGCCACAGGAAGCTTATCCATGAAGACTCATGGTCAGCAGTTATGGATGCCCATGTGTAGCTCCTATTATGATACTTTTGTCCCACAGAGTACAACTTCTGTTAGAAAAAATGAGGGTGTGTTGGTGTGCACGCCTGCTTTCTCTATGCACATGGCTTTATGCTTTCTTTGAATAACTCTCAAGTTCCCTACTTTCCATTTACATGTGGACAAGGCTTCTCAGCTCTAGCAGTTGTGAACTTTCAGGAATTACTCATTCCAAAGTTCCAGTTGTCATTCATGGTGACACAGCAAGGGTCTCCAGGGGAGAGGTTAGAGACAAGTCTTTGCTCAGGTGTTCATCTATCGTGCCCAGATGGTTTCAATCAATTTTAATCACACTGCTGTAGGAAAGGAATGATACATCCTAGAGACCTCCATTCTCATTGCTTTTTGCTGCTGTGTCCTGCTTTGGTTTTAGGTCTCTCTCCACCAGCTTATGCTGCTTTCCAGACAGCAGCTGTGATTCCAGCAGAGGCAGCACTGTACCAGCCACAAGCCCTCTTGCCAACCACCAGGACTCCCCAGGCCTCTGCAGCTGCTCCTCCAACTGTTACCTACTACCCAGCTCAGGCTGCTCAGCTTTATATGAATTACACAGCTTACTATCCCAGGTATCCCCAAGATGTAACTGCTTCTCTTGACCTTTCATCTCTGCAGCAGGCAACTGGGTGGTCACTTGTGAACAGCTTTAAATTTGTACTTCTGGGGTGGGTAGTCCTGGGAACTCGATGTTCAGTAGCAGAGGCAGTAACCATTTTAACTCATTCTCTGGGCCTTGCAGTGAAGTTCGTCTCTTCTGTAGGTTCTGTTGGAATCTCATGATACTGTTGGTCTAATATTTAACAGGGTTTTTTGGCACTGGGGCAATGTCATCAAGGCAGTTCTATTTCTTGGCCAGGAGAGAAGCTGTGTCAATAAATGCCTCTACACACTCATCTCTTAGTTTGTTCTTTTACTGTTTCCATACTGAAAGGCTCATCATAGGTGTGTACTAGTTTTGATTTCATGTGTCACTGAGACCAAAGAACACTTTTACATGTGAAAGCAAAGCAGATCTCCACCTTTTCCCTTCCCACAGATGGTATCAGCATGAGTCACTACAGTCTGGTGCTTGGGTCCATGGGGGAGTAGCTTGTTCATTGGTAGTTCCTAGGCTTGTGACACTTGTTAGCTTGAGTATGTGCTAACTTGCTAGATGAGTCCTGACCAGAGCTGGAGATGCTAACTCATCACTATTTTGTGGCTCAGAAATGCCAGATTTGGGCATTTGCCTGCTTTTCATATTATGACACACCCCTCTCCTTTTTTCTTTAGGAAATTATTAACTATTTTAAGTTTTCTGCAGCTATTTTTTGTTCTCCCCTGTGAAATAACAAGTGCCACTCCTTATGTCTTTAACTACAAATGTTAGCTCTTTTCCGTTCCCTCCTTTCTCTAAAAATAGATTATCAGATGCTGAAGAGAAATTAAGAGTCCACAGAGCAATCCACATCAGGGCTGTTTGATTTTCTGTGGCATTGGGGTTTACTTTCAGACTTAAATTTTCACATTCATCTTTGCCTATTCCAAGAACTAGAACTGGCTACTGGTTTTCATAACAATTTTGCTCCCTCTTTCTCTTTCAGCCCTCCAGTGTCTCCTACCACAGTGGGGTACATTGCAGCTCCCCCAGGAGCTGTAGCTGCTGCTGCCTCTGCCAGCCACACTCCGCTCCTGCCCCAGCCCGGGGCGCTGGTCCGGATGCAGGGCCTGCCCTACAACACAGGAATGAAGGAGATACTCAGCTTCTTCCAGGGCTACCAGGTTAGTTTGCAGTTCCTGTGCTTCCATTGCATTTGGACCTTCAAGTCTTGGTCAGTGGAGATCAGACAGAGCCAAGTGAGTGCTTTTGGAACCTGCCAAACAAGTGTGCAGGCTCCAGGTTTAACTGCCAGACCAAAGTGTAGCACACAGTTTGCCTTATTTCTTACATAATAAACATATCCTAATTAGAAAGCAGTGATTTAGTGTCTAGGTTTAGGGTTTGAGTTTGAAGAGCAAGAAAGTGCAGAACCCCATTGTGAGTGGGGCTGGGAAGGGGCTGCCAGAGGAAGGTGGGGAGCTGCCAAAAGCTTTCAGTCCTGACCACTTTTTGGTGGAAGCCTTAGGTAGGCCCAATGTTTGTCCTTCAAGACTGAAGTGTTAAAGTCTGCTGAGAGCAAATTTCTAGTACAGAGGGCTCTGAGCTGGCTGTGGTGACTTGCTTGCAAAAAGAGAAAGACAGATGCCTCTGTCAGACACTGTGTGCAAAGGTTTTGGATGTTTGTCCTTGAGCATTCTGTAAGTTGGGTAACAGTGACAGTGCTAAAGCGTAGGATGCAGGTGGATTCTTTTTAAGGCGTAGCAGCAGTTAATATGAAACACTCAGGCATGGTGTGTTTTCTTTTTTTATTTCTTTTTGTACCTTAAGATTCTTAAAGAACAATGAGCTTTAATTTGCAGAGCCAGACGTCTGCTATGTAAATGAATGTACACTGAGAACAGAGGCTTAAATGTGTATGTTCCAAGTTTTCAGTACTTGGAAGATGCAGTGCTCTGCCTGTTGTGTCTTCTTCAAATGGTACATTTGTTTAAAACAGTTTTACATACTGAGTTTTTCAGTGGAAAAATTTGAAGATTAGCAAATAAGAAGTGTGATAAATTTTGATGAAGATTAAAAAGAAACTAAATTTGTTGTGGTTTAGGGCTTTTTCTTCAACAGAAAAGAGTTCAAACCAAATTCAATTATTTGTGGCTTTCATGATTTCCACACAAACAGTAATAATAATTCATCTTGCTGTTTAGGCACTGATATTTTGCCTTGCAGTTTTTTTCAACTGAATGGGGTTTTTGGTGGATAGATGGTAGATGTATTATAACCTTAAGTGGGGAAGCCTATTTTTGAAACTGAAATTCAGCTAGAAGTAAGCAAGTGCACCTTTGAAAAATGTGGCCTGAACCCGTCTGTGCATGGAACAGGTCAGTGACCATCTTTAGTAGCTCTATTTCCCACTAAATCTTTAGTTTAGTGAATCTGGACTTTGTGTCTGGTGCTGTTTGCCCTTTTCCTTCTTTCTGCATTTGGAGAGCAGTTCATGGTGTTTGTGTTGCACAGTTCAAGGATTAGATGAATAGAAATTTTGCTACAAGGTGAAAACTATGTTCTGCTGCTGCAACCTCCTGTCATCATCAGTTACTGTTATTAAATTGGTCACCTCTTCAGATTCTTTAGAAGATGTTGTCCAAATGAGCTCGGGTTCAAAATCTTATAAAGAAGCCAAGGAATTCTTTTGAATTGTTCTTGGAACCCTGCGTGTGGTAATGCTAGTTTTGTACTCTCTCATTCCTTTAGGGGAAAAAGAGGTGGTGACTTACTGTAATGGGACAAAATTATGTCTCTGGAGCAATAACTAATCTTTTTTTTTTCTTTTTTTCCTCCCCTTTCCTCACATTATTTTTTCATTTTCTGCTGCTGCCCAAGGATTTATTACATCATTCTTCTGCTTGTTCATAAAGTGAGCCCCTAATAATCATCAGTGGTTTGGTGTGGTTTAATCTCTGTATAATTGATGTTGGTGTTCAATGGGCTTCAGTGTGGGTGCTCTGGGAACCAGATTGGAGATGCTGAGATTGAAGGGTGATTTTTGTCTTTCTGTGTCCTTCTCTGAGAGGAACAGGGTTTCAGTTTTAGTTCTTTCTTTATTCTCTTCTGGTTTTTTCCTTCAGTCTTCGTGGGCTCTATGTATTGCATGTGTGCACATGTTGCTACTTAAGTGAAAGCACCTTTCATACCAGACCTGCCTCTTCAGAGATAGACTTTGCTTATCATGGGCTTCAACAAGCTGGTCTCAACATCAGTACATGCTTCTAATAACAAATAATGTAAAAGTCTGCAGATCAGCATTTTAATTTTAATTTAATTTTATCAACATTAGCCTCTTGCTTAGTGTTTCAGCAGCTTGATTTGTTCTCATGGTTCTGCTTTCTTGTTTTTATTGCTGAAAATTCCTTCTATTTATTGTGACTTGGATTAAACAATCAAAAAACTTGTGAAAAATTTTAACAGTAAATCTTGGAGATGGTAATTTTCCCCATTACCTTTCTGTATATTATTGTAGTGTACTGTAGTCTTCAAAACAGCTAAGGTTAGTACTCTCTGATTCAGTAATACATCTTAAACTGCTTTTTAGTTGCACTGTAATGGAACAGGACCATTGATTTGAGTCTAGTTGTATACTGGATACATAGCTAAAGGATACCTAAAAAAACAACAACAAAATCCAAACCAACTAAAACTACATTGAAAAAACAACAAAACCCAAAATAACCAAAACAACAAAATCAGAGACTTCACTATGCAATTCATAGGACAGTGGGGTGACAGTAGTTGCTTTGACAAGTGCTAAAACACCTGCTAGAAGAAGTGGTGCAAAAATGTTAATTACGTGCAACAAGACTCCTGGGTGTTACTTTAGGCCATCACTCTGTAGAGCTGGAGAAGCAGTGAGAAACTCAAGTAAATAATGAAGGGACAGGGGTAGTAGTGCTCATGGGTTTATGCGAAGTTGGTGCGTATCAGAACAAACTTTTTCACTTAAATATCTTTATTTTTTCATATTTAGTGGCTAAATTCTCTATGGATTTTACTATTTAGCCACTGAACGAATCAATGAGAAACATTTCTAGTCTCCAAATACTGACTTTTGTTTGTTTTTCTGTGAGAATGCAGATACTGCCCCAGTTGGTATCGTGACAAGAACCGTCAGGTTAATGAGTAAGCAGAGGCAATTTAACTGTACCTCTGTCTTAGCTACCCAAAGCCAGTTCCCAGCTGTTGTCCTGGCTGGGATTCAGCATTTAAGAGGACTTGCCCAGTTTCTTGGAGGCTGGCATGAATGTGAATTCATGCCTGCCTGAAAAAGACCCTGTGGATTAGCTCTTAGAAAGCAGACTGCTATGTAGGTAAGTTGTAAGTATAGTAGTAAAAAAAATAAACTAGAAAATGACTAAGATTTAGGAACCATGGGCACAATCTGAACTTTATTTAAAGCCTCCTGAATTTGCTGAAAAAGACTAGAATGGAAATGTAGGGACTTTTGTGTACATTTTTTTAGGTAAGAGAAGCTTAAAATAGATACTGTTCTTTCAACCTGCACTGGGCTTTGGTGCCTTTTGTCTGCAGTTAAAAAGAGCTTTTGCAGTATATTAATCCTTCAGGTCTTCAGAGACCCAGAATTCAAGGCTTGTCAGTGGAGGGGAGGAGGGTGACTTGTGCTTAAAACAGTAATAAGGAAATGAAAGGAAGTGGGTGCATGGCTAAATTCCGAGGGCATTAGCAACATTTCTCTCTTGTGGCAGGACAGCTGATTTCTTTGTTACTGACTTTTTAGGGATTAGGTTTTTTCTCTGAAATGCATGCTTAAACAAAGAAGTATTCTCTGTTTCCTATGGCTTCCTTTTGAAATCTGACCCTTTGTAGTCTGAGAAGGACACCCCATCATCTGTATGCCAATCCTAGGGATAGCACATTTTGACTAGGGAAGGGAAAGGGGATGTCACAGAGGAAGAATTCCCACTTACTGGTATTTGAAGTCATCTGGCAATACAGGCACTGTTTTATGCTCACCCCCACGCTCTCAGAACAGAGCACACTGTTTGTTTGGCTTTAGTCCTAAATGTATCTTCCACCTGAAAGTGTTGCTGTGTGGAGAAACCACCTCTGAGACTGGGGCTGGTAAACCAGTGGGTCCAGTTTCTGTCTCTTGCCTCCCACACTGGAAGCAAAGCTGAAGTGGCAGCTTGAACAGGCATTACCTGGTCCAGGGACAGGCAGGGACAGACACACAAATCACTCTGGTGGGGTCTCTGACACACAAACCATTCCAGTGGGGTCTCTCTGGCACACAAACCATT
>NW_020897787.1:2138333-2355553 GCF_003984885.1 Neopelma chrysocephalum
CAAACCATTCCAGTGGGGTCTCTGTGACACACAAACCATTCCAGTGGTGTCCCTTCCTCGGAGCAGTCCCATGGCTCTGGGGAGTATCAGCATTCTTACGGTACAATTGAGACACTTCAGGGGCACAGCCAGTTTAGGGCATTTCTCCTGCCTCTTGTGCTAAAGGTTGCAGTTACCTGGTCATCAGAACTCCTTTTATGTTCCACACTTTGTCTGTCTATGCTTTTTTCCAAAGTCTGAGAGACCCCTCTGGGAACTGTTCTGGTTTATTGGTAGTTTAGGCCATAATTGCAGCTGCCATCCAGGAAGTGGCCATTTTTCCTATGATGTTTTCCTTTTATTTGCTCCCATTTTTTCCCAGTTGAGGTGTATCTAAATATACGCTCCTGTTTGGCTTTTTTTAGCAGTGGTGGTTTTTTCCCCCCTAGATTACTTTGTATCTGCTGTTTTTAGACTGAGCTTTGAATGTTCACTGTAGGAACTGCAAAAATGAAATGGAAATCAATGACTTACTGGTTAGTGACCTGGTTAAATCTGTGCATAGTCTGTGAGGGGATGAGAACAGTCCCATATTTCTCTCATCATAGACGAAAGAAATGAAAGAGAAAAAAAAATGTACAAAGAGAAAGTGTAGTATACTACTTCTATTAACCAGTTTACCCTTGGCTTTGTCCTGTGTGGTGGAATACTTTTGTTTTGTTCTTATGGGTTCTGAAATGCAGATAGAATCAGAAGTATTCACAATCATGTACTTACTCAGGCAAATTAGGGTAGTTTTTATTTCATTTGAAGAATTGACTGTTCCACAGCTTCTGTTTCAATTGACTGCAGTCTCTTACCTATTGTTCTTGTGATTAGAAACTACTTCTATCGCTTGGTCTTTTGATGATTTTATTTTTCTTCTTTCTGTTTCTCTTTCTTTAGGTCTGAGCCTGAGCTCTGACAACTTTGACTTTCTGGGCAGGATAGTTTTCCCACTTTCATGTTTTCAACATTGTTTATTGCATTTCAAGCGTAACCTTTGAAATACTGTCCCTCACAAGAGCCTGTAGATCTTTGCCTACTGTACATCTACTGATAATCTAAAGTATGTACTATCTTGAGACATTCTTTCCAAAGAGTAAACTTACATTTTGTAGATTTGTTTCAAGGGCAGGTCTGGGAACTGATAAATCTAATATTTGCACGGTCTGGTTGCCCTAGCAGAGACTATCTAGAAAATACTTCTTATATTTGTCTTCTACTTAATGGCGTGGGTCTAGATGTGAAGGTGACTAGAATTCAGTAGTAAAAATTCTGGGAGGTTCTTTTCTTTTATGTTCTCTGGGCTCCTGGTTATTGTTCTCTGTGAAAGGTGTATACTGGCTGTTTATTTCTTTTCAACTTCCCTTTGGATGGAGACAATGTGTCCTGTATCCCCAAATATAACACCTTTTTCTCCCTAAGCTGGCAGGAGACTTTTTGTATTATAGAAATATCAAAGGAAGGCAGCATAGTACATCCATACCGTGTGCATTTGGCAATCATCTAAAATGTTAGTGCAAAACAGCCATTTTGCAGGGCAGGAAAACCTTCTTGCCACCAAAAGGATATTCAATAATTTGTGTTATGCTGCACACTTTGTCTTCTGGATTATAGGAGCCACTCAAGTACTCTTTGCAGCATGTGCAAGAATTCTCAGTTCTTTTCCAGGATATATAATTTGGCAAGATTGAGATAAAAACAATGTTTCATATTCCCCAAGATGTGTTTTCTGACTATATGTTTTATATTTGTACCAGGCCAATAGTATGTGTGATTACTGTTCAGATTCAGGACCTCAAGTAATTCTTAGATCTGGTACTATATGAGGTTTTTGTTTTGATTTGTTGGTGTGACTGTACTGTATAGTCACTATTTTTATTTTAATATACTACTTCTACAAATCTATCATGATGCAGTTACACTGAATCATTTATTGCTTTTTTCTGTGTAGAAATATACCACACTGGTATAAATTTTATCTTGTAGGTGCATTCATGCCAGGACACTGATTTTCTTTAATTGCATTGGTGTAGTCTGTGTAGTGCAAGCATTATATGCAGTTAAAGTGTTTATCACTCTACCCTAGAGAAGGTGCAGTTTATTTCCATAGGTACATCAAAGGTCTGAATGAGATCCATACACTTCTGCCAATGCCCCACTTCAGTGTGCAGGCTGGGAGATGCTCATCTGCCCCAGTGAGAGCCATCACTGCAGGTGTGATTATGCTCCTGCAAACCTGAAGAGTTTGGTTACCTGATGCTGCCATCTCATGAGTAGAAGGGGAAAAAAAGGAGCACTTTATGATCTGAGCTATTTCCCTTCCTCGATAAGGAACAGTTCAAATACAGTTCAGAATTTTCCCCATGAGCATTTATTTTATATCTATTCCTACGACCAGTAATACAGTCGATGTACTTTTTTTTTTTAATCTTGCATAAAAATAGCATCTGTCAAATTCACTGTCTCCTGCCAGTTATTATAGCTGATGCTCTTAATTATGGTTGCAAATGATCACGTGTGTGGCTTGCTGTAGCAGGACTGTTCCTTCCCTTGCTGACTGTCCCGTGTCACATTGTACTTAGTACGCCCCCGAGGACTACAATGGCCTCATTCAGCTGAGCGATCAAGCCAGGAGTGTGTTACAAGCACCGAAAGAGTGGGTCTGTTTGTAACTCTTTGTCACTTCTGGAGAAGGTAAGATATGACGGGCAGAACCTGTGTCTCAGAGGTGAATGGGAAGGGAAAGAAGGGCTTGGTGATAGAGATTTTTTTTTTTGTGGCTTTTCCCCCCTGTTGGCTTGCGTTGGGATCCTTGCATTAGTCCTTCTGCTTAAAAACTCGACTAACCTGAGGAACTGGGCCTGCTGCGATGCGGGGCTGGGGGAGCAGTGTTGGGGCAGTGTGACTGCCTGGCTCTGCTCAGACGGTGTGTTCAACTTCCAGCAGGGTTTGGTAGTGCTTGTTTCTCATGGAAAGCTTCCAGTCCAATATTTTACTTTTAGCGGAGTGGTAGAAGATGATTTTTTTCTTCCTATTGCTACAAAGCACGCACTAAGGTGTGGGCAAAAACCCCCAGACCTCTGGCTTTGTCTTTTCTGTATGATATAACTGGCTGGAGATTAATATTTCTGTTTCTTCATCTCCCTAATGCAATGGGAGCTATTACATTATTTTTTTAGGAGAGGTTTTTTGGGTACAGTGACTTTCTGATGCAATTAACTGGATTTGCTAACAGTAAACTTGCCTGCATATTTGGCACTAACACATAATTCTTAAAGAACTCGCTGTGGCCTGTGTGGAGTACTGGATGCCCCAGTACTATTGTATTCCATTCAAAATGCTACTGATTAGTCAGTATATTTTTTTCTCCTTAAGAAAAAAACCACAACAAACTTTTAGTACAAATATGGCAATCAAATACTGTGCCTTGAGACAATTACCTTCATAGACAAAGGTACTTTCACATAAACACCATCAACTCAGTTGTTTTCAAATTAGTTGGTTTCTCACTATACTGTTGGATCTGCTGGGGAGCAGATGGACTAGAGGCTGCTGGTCTGGTGATTAACTGGAAAACCAGATCAGCAGTAGGTTTCTACTATGTATGGCATGGAAAAAGTCTTTGACTAATTCATGGAGTAGCTCATCCAGAATTCTAAGTGGCTCAAAGTAGTATTATACATATACCACTCTTTTTAGAATTAAAAAAAATTCCAGAAAAAATATTTCTATGAATCTGAATCTAATTATAAAACACAAATGTACATAAAGAAAATCTATTTCTATCTCTATAAATCCATGTGAATAAGAACTTAACACTAGTGTGTCTTAAAATGAAACCGAAGGGGTTTATTTAACTCCTTTAATTATGTTGCTTGCAGAATGCATAAACTTCTCTGCTAGCTTTCTATGCAACTCTTATAACGTGAATTTCCAGATCCTTGCATTGGTGTTACACCAATAAACTATGTTTTTAAAGCTCTTCTCTGTGCTTAGAGGTATAACTGTGCTCCATGTGTGTTTTCAGCTGACTCTAACCTGCAATATTAAATTTCTGTTCTGGGCTGGTGGTAAATGACTTAATCCCATAAGGATTAATAACAAAGAGCTTGTTTGGAGTAGAGCATCTTTTAGCTCAGATTTGTGACTTAACCCGAACTGCGTTCAACTTTCTCTTTGAGCACAGTGTTCTTCTGAAATAAACCAAGATTACTTCCAAACTTGAAGTGGGCTTTAGGTGTGAGGGTTTTTATTTGTCTTCGAATCCCTTTCTGTGTGCTATTTCTTGACTAACTTCAGTTACCTGAGAAGAAATAAAGCAAAGTCTGTACTAACTGTCTTATGCATGCTTTTGGCTTCTAATGTGTACCGTTGCTTATATCTTAAGAATATTTGTACTGCCTGCTCAGTGTTTGGGTAAGTGAAGCTCTGGCGTGTACTTGCTTTATTTCCATATGTTTGAATGTAAAGCTGTCAGAAACTGCTCTTGGTAATAACTGAGAACTCTGTTTCTTACAGTATACCAGACACACAAATTCTACAAAAGTGAAACCCTTAAATATTTTAACCTTTTATAAGCTCAAGAGGACATATGTCACATGAACCTAACTTGAATTGGGTTAATACTCCTAAAACTGGTTTTGTCTGACGCTGTTTTTTCCAACAAATTAACCTTGTATGCTGAGCTTTTGATCCTTCAGCCTTTGGTTTTGAAACTTCACTGATATTCATTTCTATCCAACAAACAGGGGTTCCAAACTTACCTTGGAAGTACTTCCTGCATGTTATGGGAAATGGCTGGAGTACAACAGGGCAGACAGATGTCTGCTTTGAACTCAGCAATTTGGAACTGCCTTTTAAGACTTTATGAGGGCTTATGCTCTCCAAAGTAAATCAACTCCAGTGACTAAATAGTCTCATCTGCTACTCTGCTTTTTCTTAGCCTTGTTAAAATTACAATGAGTACTTATTTCAGTTGGACTGCACCAAATTTTACTTCATTTTTCTGAAAAATCTTTCTTGCGCTGTATACCTGTGTTGAGTTCAGCTCATCCTCCCAACACAGAACTCATAAAGACAGCTCTTTTATTTTTTGTGTATGTTTTTTTGTTTTGTTTTTTTGTTTTTTTTTAAACTGTGTGTGTGAGTATTGACATGCCTTATATATATCCTTTGTCACTTGGCCAGTAGTCCACATAGTACAAGAACTATTCATTGAATGGCTGGACTTTCTTGCTCCATTTACCTTTTAATAACATCTATGTCTTTATTTTCTTATCAACCTTTAATTTCAATTGCTTCTCTAGCAAAATTTTTGCATGGAATTATGTCTACACCATTCTATTCAGCACACCAGCAGAACAAGAGCTGCTGCTGTTTGCCAAGCTAAAAGCTGAATTCTTCTAACCTTTGATCCCTTCTCCTCCTTCCCACTCTCAACATCCAGAGTATTTTCACCACAGACACAGGAGTGGAGTGAACCAGATGTGCAGCATTAAAAATTGCATTTCCAGGTGTGGTCTCTGGTCTTTATAGTGTTTTCTTCTGTCTTCTTGTACCATTGCAGCTCCAAGCAGATTCCATCCTCCTGCTTTACAACTTTAGTGGCCAGCCCAGTGGCGAGGCATTGGTGACTTTTCCAAGCCTGGATCTGGCTAAGGAAGCAGTGGCTGAGAAAAACGGACAGCTCCTGGGAAGCCGCTGTGTAGAATTGTACCTGGTCTAAGTGAACTCTCTCTGGGGGAGGAGGAGAGGATGTCGCACTCGACACCGTGCCTTTTGCAAAATAACAAGTCTTCCCTTGCCACCCAGGCAGCAACAAATGTGCCTTTTCAGCATAACAAGTTGGAATGCAGAGTGGTAAATGTCCTGTACTTGATTTGAAAAATGGTGCATCCTATGCCAAAGATAAAGTGAAAGCAAAAATTATGCAGTTAATTTACTTAATTTGTAATGTACTTGTGTAAAAATAAGTAAATCCACTCCTGGCATCCAGTTAATTCTGAAGACAGTCTAACAGCACTTCAGCTATTGCAGCCTTGGGAGAAACTTAGTAGCATTTGAAGTGGAAAGCGAAGCTTGAGTCAGATTCTTCTGTGTTTAGTTTTTAAGAGTTTACACTTGACAAAGTGTCCTGTTTTTTGTAGAGTTTAAATGTCTTTAGGAAGGTCTTTTGGAATGCATGACTTACCCAGTTCAAAGCGTAGATCATATTGATTTTTGTTTTGTATTGTTCTCGACTGGAAAAGATCAGGATGCTGGACCCCAAATGCAATTGTGCTTTTTCATGTTTTCATTAGACCTTGTTTTGCAAAAGCCATATTTGTCTTTCTTACCAGTGTACTGCTGCCGACATGTAAAGCAAAAAAAATAAACCCAACATCAAAATCAGAAAAACCCTCCCTGCCTGCCCATAACTTGCTGCCCCTAGCCGCAAACTTTTAATCTCTACAGGACAAAAATGGCACATAAACCTGAGTACTGATAAGTTATATTTTTTTATTTAAGCATAATAGCTTTCAGATACTGTATTAAAGATTTTGCTCTAGTTTATGTGCATGCAATTTGTTTACATCTTTACTTTATTTGTATATTATGAAACAACAAGATATGTTGAAATCTGAATTCTCTAGTGCATGCTTTTTTCTTTTTCCCATGTGTACATACATAAGCTAGAAGTACTTTTATGTCATGTAGCATGTGTTTAAAAAAAGACATCTGCTGTAGAAGCACTAAATGACTTTGTTTTTACTGTGCCTTACTTCAAAACCATTCCAAGTGCAATACCAGCAGAGCAAAATGTAATTAATTCTGTTGTTGACATGTTCATGGACGTCTGAATTGATCCTTTTTGTTAGTGTACAATTTGAGTTGTACTTTAAAGAACTGAATGATGTATGCTTCTTTATATTACAACAAATAAAAGAGATGCTTACTACGTGCATTGGCTTCTGGAAGTACGTTAAGCTTTGGTTTAATGTATTTTCACAGAGCATCATTCTTTGCTAAATAACCTCTTACACACTTCTCTCTTCTCCTAGATTTAGATAAGCATTTGTACTTTGAGTGAATGGTATGACTTTTCTTGTTTTTTTTTTTTTGCTTTTTGAGTGTGCTGGTAGGCCAGAAATATGCATGAGGCATGTTTCTTTTGTAGTGGAACACTTTTTAGGCAACGGTGATGTAACTGTTTACATGCTTAGTGTTCTCATTCTGTTGCCAGAGGAAACAAAGTATTGAACTTGAAATTGTGTTCATGTTTGGATTTAATTGACCTAATGGGTCACTCGCTTTTCTGTGCAACCCAAAATGCTACATTTAAGTTATGATGGAGCCAGTCAGCCTTTTTATTGTAAAAATGAAGAAGGGGAGGGAATCATGTAAAGATAATAGAGATTTTTTTCTCTCTAGTCAGAATTATCTCATGCCAGATGCCATTTCATCATTAAAATCTCCAAAAGGAAGTTTCAGCACAATCGGGTGGGACTGGAGGAAAAGCTTTTACATTATTTTAAAGTAGAACTGTTTGCATTACTCTGTTTCCAAAATTTATCTTTGTGAAATCTGCCACAAGCCTTACTTTTAAAGTAATTGAATAGTAGAAAGGATTGCATAATTTTAATTAACATTCCCCATGTGCCTTGGAGGAGAATGCTTCTCCCTTTTAAAAAATTTGGGACCTACATAGTCCCTCTATTAAGACTGTTACAGTCTGCCATGGTCCAGCTGGTCACATCTTGGTTGTGGCTTTGCAATCTGTTGAAATGTCTTATTTTTCTCTTAAAAAAAAACATATGGAACTTGTGTTTTCTGTTTCCTTGGCAAGCTGAGCCAGGGCTGCAGAGGAACACCTCAAGTAACATCAGCCATTATTTACACAGATTCCCCTTACTCCTCTAACACCTTTCTGGATTAGTCGACAATAATGGCAGTTCTGCTTTTTAAATACAGTCCCGTGGTAACATGAATGGAAGTTGCAAACAGGCTCTGCCCTGTGCAAAATGTGTATCTACCTGTCTGCTGAGAGGAGGCTTAGCCATCACCTACTGCTGTTTCAATCCCTGTTTAGCAGGAGATGGTGGAAACTAGTCATAGAAAGTGAACTTGGGTGTTTCAGGCTTCATGTTTGTGCGTGTACCAAACACCACACGCAGAACTCGGGAGCAGTTATCTGCGTAAAATGACTGCAAGAGCAGTGACAGATGTTGGATAGAGCAGAGAGCCCCCGGTGGGGTCTGACAACAGGCCCGACCTGGGCGCGCTCCCGCTCCGAACGTTGATGTTCTCGCTCGTCCTGAAGGGAAATGAAGGGAGGGAGGAACAGTTACAGCCTGAAGTGCTGCTGGGGTGTGTGTGTGAGGGGAGGCAGGGCCAGCCTGGCACCCAAGGCCAACGTGGGATTAAACCTGTACCAGTTGCGTGTTACCCCTTCCCGCGGTAAAGCCGGGCCTGCCCGGGTCGGGGAGGGGCAGAGGGGCCCGGGGGGGCTGTGGGTTCCCTCCGCCCTGTCCCAGCGCTCACCCCTGGACGGGAGCAGCTTTCCCCGGCCACCTGCGCGTCTGCAGGAGGCGCTTGGAGCTTCCTTTCCTCAGCTGAGGAACAATGCCGCTGTGGAGCCGCCGCTCCCCGGGCCGGGGCTGTGCCCGGTGCCCGCAGGGTTTGTGCCTCAGGGCTGAGGGGGCTGTGGCCGGGGTCTGTGCCCAGTGCCCGCAAGGTCTGTGCCTCAGGGCTGAGGGGGCTGTGCCCGGAGTCTGTGCCCGGTGTCCGCAGGGTTTGTGCCTCAGGGCTGAGGGGGCTGTGCCCGGTGCCCGCAGGGTTTGTGCCTCAAGGGTGAGAGGGGCTGTGCCCGGTGCCCACAGGGTCTGTGCCTCAGGGCTGAGGGGGCTGTGCCCGGGGTCTGTGCCCGGTGCCCGGTGCCCGCGGGGTTTGTGCCTCAGGGTGAGGGGGCTGTGCTGAGGCAGAACTGCTCCCAGGGCCGGAGCCCTCAGGTCACAGGTGCCTGCTGGAAGTTGAGCTGTGCTTAGTTTCCACCTCAGCTGCACTTGTGTGAGCAGCACCAGCCCCAGGTAGTGCCGGCCTGGGGCTGATAACCTGCGATTTTGCTGTAGAGGCCTTACAGCCGATGAGCTGGCTTCAAACCCAAGAGTTCTTCACAAATGGAAGATAAACGCTTGCATCAACTGTCTTTGGATGGTGGCTTCTGTCTCTGGGGAAGGCTGGGAACTTGAGGTAAGGCCTAAATATTTTTTATTCTTTAATGAATGCATTTACTCCTTGTGATTGAATTTTTAGACTATGCTGTGTTACAAAGACTTATCAGAGGGATTGCTGTCTTTACATGCATGTGGTTTAACAGGATAACAAAAATACAGAAAGCATTAAGCTTTAACTCTTTTCACCCAAGAAGTGAAGTTTGGTAAAGAACTATCGTTTGACTTTCACTGTTGTTAAAGAAAAGGTCCTCACAGCCATGAAACTTGATTATCAAAAAGGAGCTGCTTCTGTGCTTGCAAACAGCAAAATGACTTACCTGCATTTGTGTTGCCATATTGTATAACTGAGGAATTAAATTAGCATTGTTTGTATTTATTTCCCTAGTTTCATACTTCTGATAGTGCTGGTTTGAAGATGATTCCTTTACTCACTTCTGGTCCTGTTCTCTTGATACTGATAATTTTACCTAGAAATGGTTTCTCTGTTGGATCATCCCATAGGCTGTTCCTGCCCAGCTTACAGAAAAGATAATTTATTCCTATTACTTTTGTTTGAGATGAGCTGAGACTGAAGAGTTAGAAATGGCCATTCTCTATTTCAGTAGTTGCAGCTGTGCTTCTGAATCAGGTGTTTGCAGTTGGAATTTCTTCATCTGCAGAGCAGACTCACTCTAGACAGTCTTATAAGTTTTGCTTCTTTTTGTAAACTAAGATATTTTCAAGGAATTTTTATTAGCGAAATTCAATTCCTCATTTTTTAAAAGAAAAAAAGCTCTTCAGCTCCTTAGTTTTTGAAACAATATTTGTTTTATTTCAGTCAGTTAAAATGAACTGCAAGACTGGCAGTTTAGCCTATCGTGTTCTGATTTGTATAGAACTGTGTTTGACAAAATCTGTCGTAATGAATTTTCAGCCGACTGCTTACAGTATCTGCTAAAAGCTGATTGCATCTAAAGATGACTTGAAATGTTCTAAAGCAGAAAATTCCTGATCTGTGCCAAGGTTTGCCTATAGTCAATTTAAAATTTTCCTTTCTAGATCTAATTTTTAAAAAGAAAATCCAAACTAAACCAAGGACCTGATTTTTTTCCCTCCTATTTTCTTTTCATATAATCAGGTGAGGGCTATTGTATTATTTAGCTGGATGTGCAGTTGAAATGTGAATATTCAAATAAAGATGATGGCACGTTAGTCTAGACTTGCTAATTGTCATTTCTTTTATTGGTGCATTATTATAATAATTTTCCTTTAAATAACCGATTTTTTAGAAAACTAGATGTTTTATGTTGCTTTCTGTGTGGTTGCTGATAATAAAATGCCTTCCCTTCTGTAAACATTACCAGAGTACTGATATAGATTTGTCTATGTAATGTTAGCGGTGCCTTTGAGAGAATATCTTTTGCTGTGGGTTTTTCTTTTTTAGCAATCCTTATCCAATGGCAGGGTTAGGAATGTTTAGATTTGTCAGGAGCATCGGTGGGTGTAATTTGGTTAAACCGTTGGCTCGGCCTCTCCTGCCCACGCTAATCTTTGCTGCCAGTAGATGTCCCCGCTCCATCGGGCTTGGCAAGGAGGGGGCTTGGAACGCGGTGCTTTGGGGCCGGGAGTTCCGTTACCAACCGCAGGAGAAGCTTCTGCATAGGAATGCCAGTGAGCATTCTGCTGCTTGTAAATTTGTTTTTGTTTCTCCTGTTTTTAATTTTTTTCTATGTGTTCATTGATATTTGATACGGTTGCTTTGAAATGTACAAATTGATTTCAAATTGTGAAAAACACAGTTGTGTCTGACTCTGTTTAGCTGGAAAAAAATAAACCTTTCAAAATTGCTCTACAAAAAACAAATTAATACAATATCTAATAGAAATCCAGTGGAAATTATTGGGCAAAGAGATGGCTTAAAGTGTCACCCAGATGTGAACAGACTGTGTTAGAACATAAGAAACTAAGGGACTGAAAATAAAAGCAAAATGACTCTTCAGTCTTCTGGCTTTAAGAACGGAAAACATACACTAGTAGCATCATGTTAGGGGTTTACAACTGATTAAATTTGGTAGCAAAACACACGATTGCAGCCTAGGTTGGACAAGCATTTGCTTGTGATGGTTCTACGCTCCCAGCTGTAGAGCTGAGTGTGGTGGTTATGCTTTGCTGATTGATTTCCTTGCTCTTGGCCCTGTGGTTGGCTCCTGGTTTCTGTGTCTGCTGAAATGACCTCGATATTGGCAGCGTTTCTCTCAGAGAGGTGGCGACTTTCTCAAGCTATTTGTTCAGCTCCTCCCTGCTGGGGGTTGTAAACTACTATTGGCAGAGAGTAAGTTTGCTGTTCTTGTTGGTTTTGATCCTATTTCCAGCCTGCTCCAGATCCACAGCTGCTCGATGTCCTGGCGTGGGGGCCAGATGTGCAGAGACACGGGGTCTGCCCTCTTCCTGAGGCTGCCTTTGCAGGGCAGGCTGTGCACGTCCTCACAGGGAGCTGGAGCTCAGCAGGGGAAGAACCACATCTGACATTTTCTTTTCCCCTTCACCTAAGGCCCATGTCTGATATTCTGATTGAAATGTATCATGGTGCTTTGGGGAGGGGGAAACTTAGAGGAGTTTTGTACCAGAAGCTCCAAAAAACTGTTGTGGGTTTGTTGGAAAAATCTCCGATGTGTGCAATGGAGCAGCAGTAGAATCTAGCTTTCTTTCCTGCATTGAAAGCTTGTGGGTTTGTCAGAAAGAGTAAGATCTTTTTGTGCTGCTTTCTGAGCTAATTCACTGTTGTGGTCTCTGGGGACTGCCTTCATCACGGATGGCAGACACACAAGGATCTACTGTGAGAGAAATGTAAAGGTGGTGGAACTTGACAGTGGAAAGGCTGGCAAGGAAGAGATGCTTCCTCATCTCTAGTCAGGGCATGAGAGGTTAAGCGAGGAAAGGACAGTCTGAGCTTTATCTGGAGCATAACATTTGTTGCTACAACTTAGTCCAATGAATTCTTATTTAAACATGCTCTAAAAATATGGGGCTCATTCCCACTGGATTAGGTGTGTCTTTCTTTTGTTTGATGTAGTGCACTCCTTGTGCAATCATAGACCTCACTGTGAAAATCCACATAAGCTACGTGGAATATTAATTGTAGTAATAGCATTAATTTAAAATGTCCTTGAAAAGATCAGGACTATTTTTTTTAAACAATGCAAAAACTTAGAAATACAATCATTTTTGCTTATTTTTTACTTATTTTTACTGACAATGAAGTAATCTATGCCTGGGAATATAAACTGTAAGATTGCTTAAAATGCTATGTATTTTGTGTGTGGTATTTACCTCTGAAATCCTTCTAAAATCACTTTTCAGGAGTCAAGTCCATTGTATCCCTGCTGAAATCTGGAGAGCAGGTCAGATGATGAGCTGCAGGCTCTAAGTAGATATATCCTAAACAAGAAGCTAGAGTTGGGATTATAGCTGTTAGTGTGCATGTGAGTAGTAGACCATTTCTCTTGCTTGTGAGGAGAAGGCTCAAAAGGATGGCAGCAATGAAATGTGACTTCTGCTTGTCTCTAAATTAATCTTGCATGTCAGTGTTCTTCTTACCAGGTAAGAAGTAAGCCCCCAGAAAACAAAGGATTCTGAATTTTTGGGTTGTGGGGACAGTTTTGAGGATGATTTGGGAAAGAAAGTATATTTTAAGGCAGTTGGCCTAGACACTGATGATGCATCACAGAAAGTGTGCTAACAACAGGGGAAATTGTCAATGCAGTGAGGACAATATTTTGGGGTTTTTTATTATTGTGTTTCTGTTCTGTTCACTGGCACCAGGAGATCATCCAATTGGGGTTTTTTAGATATAGCTACTCTGAGGAAATAGCCCAGTGCTGCTGCAGTGTAACTCACAACTGAAGTGGGCCTGAGGATCTTCCAGCTACTACAGAGCAAGTGCGATTTTTGGATATTGTAGCTTTCAGACTTTGTAATGACTAGGCTAATGAGTCTTCTAAGGATTTAGAAGGTGGTCTGATTTTCTGCCCTGTTCTGAACAGGAAAAGCAGGTTGTGAATGTGCTGAGGAGGCAGCCTGCAGTGTTAGCCAATGCTGCAGGCAGGCTGGGATGAGCTGCAGGCAAAGGCCAGTTCTGCTGACAGCCTGTTCTTGGGGGAGTTGTGGGCAAGCCAGCAATGGCACAGTGCCCATGAGGAGGAAGAGCAGTGGCAGCCTGCTGGAGATTTAACCAAGCAGCTCTGAGCTGGGCTCAGCCCAGTGCATTCCCTCGGGAAGCTGGGCCAGAGGGATGCAGAGTTACCAGCACAGCTCTGCTGGGGTGCTGCTCTCAGGAGCTGCACTCACAACTCTAAGTTATAGACTCGAGAATTTTTTGTGACAATCAGGATAAACCAAAATGGGGGAAAGGGGGGTGTGCTGGATAAAATTACAGTTTATTCAGTGCGTGTCTGTCACTGAGCATAAATGAAGGCTTAACCTCTAGATACAGAATAGGAAATTGGATTTGAAATCAGAAGAAAGAGCCAAGGGATGGGTTTTCTTACGCCAGCTCCTCAGTTTTCATTCCCTTAAAACAAGGCTTATTTAGCAAGGGGGAACATGCGATATTTGTGTTGATATCACTGTAAAAAACACACAACTTTGAGGAATAATTATGGAGCTGGTAATGAAGCAGACACCCTTGGCTCTTGGAACCCTTGAACTTGTAACTCTGGCATTTGAGTCAGAAATTCTTCAGAAAAGTTATTACTGAATTAGAGTAACTTTAGAATTCTATTAAGCAATCACAGCATGTCTTTTCAGAAATTCTTCTCATTCTTATGTATTATTATTGATTTCAGAAATATTCAGTTTCATATTAGCTCTAGATATAAAATTTGTGAAGTATACAGGGAAAAAATAGTTGCAGTTTAACAGACTATGCCACTGAAAACTGAACTCTGCAGACTCTTTGTGTAAGAGGACTTGCATTTTTTTCTGAATGCTCAAAAACCACTGCCCTCCCTGCCCCCATTTGAATGGTTTTCTCTATTGTTCACTGTACCCAAGAAAAATAAGATTCTGTGGTTTATAAATAATTTTTTATTTTTTACCCACATAAACCATAGGGTGTTTTTTGAATTTTCTTATTAAAAACACTCCATCTTTTGTCCCCCAAATCTACGGTGGAAACCTAAAAGACTATT
Organism: Neopelma chrysocephalum; assembly: GCF_003984885.1. Classification (NCBI taxonomy): domain Eukaryota; kingdom Metazoa; phylum Chordata; class Aves; order Passeriformes; family Pipridae; genus Neopelma; species Neopelma chrysocephalum. The sequence continues at coordinate 2,152,738 of NW_020897787.1, forward strand.
TTTTCAGTATCTTTCTTTTTCAGTACCTTTCTAATGCGCAGTGCTTTGCAGATCCATGTTTAGATAGTGAGAGAGCAGCTGTGCTGTGCAGAAGGTAACTTGTATGACAATCCCCTTCACTGGGAGATATTAGGTTGGAGAGAATACCAGTTACCTTCTCTTCTCTCTTAAATGGGTTCTGCTGATGGGCTTTAGGAATCATATAATAAAATTTCATACTTGCTGGCCTTCAATCACTCCAAATTTGATAGATTTACAAGAAGATGTTTTTCTTGAATGGCAAATGAAATCTAAGGTCTGAAACTCAACCTCACTTCTTCACCCACGGTGAGGTCTGCAAACAAATAACCGTCAGTAATATGGAAAATACCAGGCCTGGTTTTTGTGTACTCATTCCCTTTTCAGAATATACCCAGCATGAGCAGGCTGGGCCAACAACGTGCCCAAAGCAACAGGCAGCACTGCCCAGGTTTGCTCTGATATGCCCTATGTCTAGATTTCATTTGTGGAATGAGCTCATCTGGTTTGGGTTACATTTGAAGCATGATGTTAATATTTAGTCTAAAATTATCTTTGTATTCCACATAGGATCTCAACAGCGAATAAGATCAGCAACTTGTGATTTTTTCTTTTTAAGTTGCCCCCTCCCCTAAATTGTTTGGACTTTCATTTCAAGGCACAAAAAAAGAACTTTTTTTTGTTAAAGTGATTTTCTGTGAACACAGTAAATGCAGTTCCATTTCAGACCAATAATCAAACCACACATATAGCCTTTTGTCTCAAACGTATTAAAGTATTGAAGATAATGTTCTCTTGATAATGCTTCATGATGGGAAAACGTTCCTCCCTCTCAAAAAATGCCTTTGCATTTATCTTACTGAAGTGTTCACTAAAAGATTGCTAATGTGGAGCTTTATAAATAATCCTTTCTGTACTGCTGTAAGTGTAATTTAATGGCCATTTCTGGGAGGAAAGGCTGATGGGAAGGTATTTATAGGAAGTACCAAGGGGTGCCTGACAAGCTGAGGGGGATGGTTTGGCTCCTCAGCTGTGGCTGCTGCTGCAGGAACAGCTCTGCTGGGCAGGGTGAGCTCCTTGGCCTCCTGTTCCCAGCCCACCCAGCGTGTTGTGAGCAGAGCTCAGCTCTGCAGCCCTTGCAAACTCTGCTCCAGCTGTGGGAAGCCACTGGCCTGCCTACAGTAGTTCCTTGAAGGCCAACCAAGGCCAGCCTTAATTATACAGACAAAAAAGAGAAAATAATTGAAATGTTCCCAACACTGAGACAACAATGAAGATTTCCTCTTAACCCTACTATAACATGAACCTTTTTTTTCTGAAGGACACGTTTTTTTCCTTTCAGAATGGCTCCTCTTTGGGAAAGCTCTCACTGAATCATTAGTCCTACCTGGCTGAGCCTCTGAATCCAGCCTCTTTTGCCAGGTATCTTCTTTCTTACAAAGGAGATTTTTCATTGCAAAATTCTACACTACATTTTAGAAAATAAGGCTGTAGAGAGTTGTTTTGGTTTGTTTTTTTTCTCAATTTTTTGAGACATGCAGTGTGGTAAATTTTAGGATACCAGGAATCTGTTTTGTAAGATTTAATGCTGCCTTTCTTAAATACACCTTCACGTGTCCATTTCTTTAGTTGTGCATTTGTTTTGTGGAAACCACCAGCTGCACGATCCTGTCTCTCAGAGAGCACCTTCTGTGGCGAGGGGAGAATGAAGACTTTCTGGGCAGTTGTTAACATGGCTGGTGTTGGAAGCAATTGTTTCATGTGGTTTGGATGCTTCTCTACTGTTGTAGGAACAAGAGAGGCACATCAAATTAACTGTTTATATATAAATTATTGATTACTTTTAAATTAATAAGGTTGAGAAGGATGTGTTAAATATTTCTAGAGTTCGTCAATCGCCATCTGTTATTTAAGTGAATTCAATGATGGGGCATGAATAAGGCATTAAGTGAACCTGAGTATATTTTCATAACAGCAGAATTTTGGAGCTAAAAAGAGGGGCTGTAAATATGAAATAATAGCAACAGGTTGGAGTGAGATAAGGCTTTCTGACCAAGGCCTGGCAGGAGGCTCTGCTGCCATTGCAGGTGTAAGGCACAGACAATATAAGCCCTTGAATGTCACTGTCCCGCCCCTCCCCACACATTTGCTGCTCCCTGAGTGCAGTGAGAGCATCATCCAAACCAATCCCAGCCTGGTTTCGGAATTAGGGTTCCTAACTGGGAACTGGTCCTTCTTTTCCTCCTCCCAAGTGGAATCTGGAATGGATTCACTAAATGACATGGAGGGGGAAAAAAGCAAAGGACCTTAAATTTCCTCTGGTTTGGGACTGCCTTTAAATGGTGAATTTTTATGTGGCAAAGAGCGGTGATGGAACAGCTCGTGATCAGCAGGTTGTGTGTTTGCTGAGACTGGGACTAGAAGGTGCCCTTTGTAACCGATAAGGCTCTGAAACGCTTTGTATATGTGACCTGAAATGTCAACCAAAACATATGGAGTTCTGGGAACTGGAAATCACGGTACTTAACAGAGATTTTATGTTATCTCTGTGGGACATAGTGGAAAATAACTAGATGTAATTCAAATGATGATTGCTTAAGAAAACATTTACCTTAGTGGCCTGTACAAACTCAGATAATTATATGATACCTACTTGAAACTCACCTGTATTTCAGCTAGCTGTGATATTTCTTAAATTCTTCACTTTTTGTGATTATTATTAAACACTTGCTGCATTCCAGTTGAGTGGAGGTTGTCTTCTTGGTGACTAATATGATGGTTTTTTGCATTTATTTGAAGTATCTCATGATGGAAAATGAATTAAAACAAAATAATAGCACAATTTGTCTTTGATACAGTGATACTGAAATATCAATACATCCTAAGACATCTTTGTGTATTTTACCAAGGCTTATTCAGTGCTGTGATGTTCTGTCCCTTGTCACCCTTGGGGTTTCAGTATGTGCCCAACAAATGAATGCCCAACAGGGAGCCTCCAGTATGGCCAGCAGCTACTAGGAATTATTTGTGCCTGTCTGGCACATGTGCCTCAATTCTTCCCCAAGCAGTGCCTTTTGAATGGGGAACCTGCTCTGTTAGTATTTCAATTCAATGGATGAAGTACTGGGTCGTTGGGTCACTTGCTAAAATGTCCTGATTCACCAATGTTAGGATAAGGAATGTCTTGCTGTTACCTAGATTACTTCAACTAGTATGAGTTAAGTGTGATTTAGATCATGAATCTGTGTTTAATCATAATGCTCAGAGCAAGCAGGTTTGTTGTTGTTGGGGTTTTTTTGGTTGTTGTTTTGTTTTTAATAAAACACACAGGAGTAGAAATAAATAAACAAGCCCATGTTTAGTCTCGTTGCATTTATACTGTGTGAGAAAGCTCCCTTTTTGTGCAGTAAACAGCATTGCTCTTTCCCCTTCTGATAACTCTCCTTAGGGGCTTAGCCTTTGTCTTTTACCTATTTGGTGGGGTATCTTTACCTTTTATAGGCATTAGTCCCTTTCAAGTCTTCTAGAGGATTTATACCAGTTTAATCTCTCCTGCTGCCCCCTTTATTCCAGATCCTATTCTTTTCTTGAGTAGGAGAGAGTTGGGCCACCCTCTTAGTTAGAATAAAGGCAGTTTCCCTTCGACCTATACAAATGTTTTCACAAATTAAGCAACTGCTTAGTTTTTTGCCTCAATGAGGTGTTGAATTCTCTCCTCTCCCTGGAGAGCTGCAGCCCCTTGCTGCAGGAGTTTCTGAGGCTGTGCTGTGTCTCAGGCTGTGCACTGGAGGCAGCGTGCCCTGGTTACACGGAGTTTATCACTGGCTCTTGGGAGGGACCAAGCGTTGCCCTGCACCACTCAGGGGAGCAGATTTCCAGCCTTCCTTGGCTTCCTGGCATTTTCTCCTTCTCTAGGCCAGTCTCCCCTGTACTGACCTGCTCTGTCCTTAGCCCTGGGATGCTGTATTCCTGGTGCTACCAGAGCTTTGGGCTCTGCTTTCAGCTGGGTTCATTTTACCTTGGTTAGCTGTCACTACATTAGCCTCTTCTGGGAAAGGCAATATTTTCTGCCATAGTTTATGGTCAGAAAAAGGTATAAGATGGTCCGGTCATTAATTAGAAGTACAAGCAGCAGGGACTTCCTTGTAGTTTGGCATAGAGGGACACTGTAGAGGCCTGTGAACCTCCTGATCAGCCCTGTTTGGCTCAGTGCAGGAGGGCCAAAGCTGTTTTCCTCAGTGACCTTTCCGTATGTGAGATTTCATCTCCTATTCCTGCTTGCTTGTGTTTGTTTTGTGGGAGTTCTACTGAGAATGAAGTGACTCAAAATACACAAATGGGGAGAAATAATTCAAACTGCATGTGATCCTAAACCTCCCTCTCAGCTGCAAATAGAAAGCTAAAGCTGGTCTACCATCAACATCTTGCTTTATGTCCAGTGTCCTGTGGCTTTGGAAAGCTCACAGAGCATAACTTGGACTCAGGTCTGTGTTTTGTGAGCACTCGAACTTCATTTGCCAGCAAAAGAAACTCCTGAGAACCGCCCTTCGTCAGCTTTTTTCTTACCCCTGACTCTTCTTAGAACAGCAAGTTGATAAAATATTGTAATAATTCTGCCCCCAACCAGAAGCTGCAGTTTGCCTTCTTACAAAAAAAAAAAAAGGAATCCTAAAACAATTTCTGTTTTCTGTTGAGAGCAGGGTCTCAATGGTATCTGTGTGACTGGTAGAGTGAGTGCCAGCAATACTGAACAAAGGTTTGAAGGTGCTTGGTCATTTTAAACAAATCTGAGAGCTTGAGGAACACTTTCAGAACAGCTGATCAAATGAGCTCCATGAATCTCAATAATGTGATTTCTTTTCTCGTTAACATCACCCCTGAGCACTTCTTATGTTGCATGGAGGCCGTTCTGATTCTGTTTGCTGGGTCCATCCACAGCACACCTCTACTGTCTGCAAAGTGGCCTTCAGTGATGTATAAGCTACATGAGTGGATTTTGGATGAAAGAAGTACCAGGTAGCTTAAAATCCATCTTACAGGCTGAGTGTGAAGACAGAATTTAATTGCTTTTTCATTATTTCTACTTTGATTATGAAAGACTAAGTTGCTGGTTAAATATAATATTGAATGTCACTCAGTATTGTACTGTATTTAGACTGCGTCCATCCAAACCAAAGGGATTTTTTTTGTCATAAGTGATAGAATTCCATTTTACTCAGCTGGTCTGAATAGTGTTTGACCTGCTAAGAGTTCATGTACTGTTGGAAAAAAATCTTGAGCATAGTGCAATACATGTTCAAGAAATACAAAACCATGAAGGCACAGTCCCTATGGGGGGGTGCAGGAGAGACGGCACAAATGGCACATAAAAACTGAACAATTAACAGTAGAACATGCCCTGCTCAGCCAGTGATATGTTTAACTATTGCTTACCTAAAGGGTGTTCTTTGTAGCTTAACTGCTAGCTAGAAAGTGTATCTAAAAAGAACTTTGTGAGAAATTTTCCTGCTTTCTGCTCTGAAGTAGTTGAGGTTAGGCTTTTGTGGTAGTGAAGGCCTGCACTTGGAGACAGACTGCTCAGTAACCAGAATTTCCCTCCCGCCCCTGCCCCTTTTCTCTTTCTTTTATATGTTTTGTATTCCTCTTTCTAGCTAAGGAAACCTTATTGGTCTCCAGTGTCATTTTAGCAGCTGGATTGGTTCCAAAGGGTTTAGGCTCCGGCAAGCAGCACTTGAGTATCTCAGCAGAACTCTGCTGACAGCCACAAAATGTATGGCTGTGCCTCTCCAAACCACCATGTCATTGAGCCCAGCGCTTGGCCAGGCTTGGATTGCTTGTATACTTCGTTGTTTGTGCAACTTTCCTATTATAACTTTTGTCAGTGGGGGGGTCAGATGGCAATGATGACATTCTTGGCATAACTTCTTTTTTCATATCCTTAGAAAAAAATAATCCCATAGTAGCACTTAATTCAGTTTCAGTATTGCCTTATTTGTCCTATTGGCTTGATGGCTCATATTCCTCCTTCAGCTACTGTGACTACAGCCAGGCAAATGTCACAGGGTGGTATTTGCTGTTACTTGAGTAAAGTTATCCTTGACCTCTCATATTTGCTTTCTGTTGAAGATTTTATAAGGAAAATTTTATTCCTGGTAAGGGAAGAAGTGGTGGGAACATGGAATTGCCCAAATGCATGAACAGCGTGTGCTGATTAGTGCAGCTGGAGACAGAAACAACTGCAGCAGGAACTGATCACACAGCACAGACCCCAACATGAGCTGTTGTGAGGGAAAGGCAGGTGTGAGCAACCTTTACTCAGGGAGACACTGCCTAGAAAGCACACAGGATGATGTTGAACTAATGGCAGTTCAGGTGGAAATCTATTGTGAACTGAAACTGTTTCTGACCTGTAAATGGTTGCACCTTTATTATGATGCAATTCTTACAATGACAGACCTCAAATTAAACCTTAATTAATTAAATCATAGAGAACCAGTGCTCTGGACAGGCTGTGCAGCAGGCTCTTCAGGCACTTGTTTGAATGAGAGAACACCGGAAAAATCTGTTCTTGCATCATACTTACAGAATTTCCTACTTGAGAACAGTGACATACTGATTTCTAAAAGTTTGTCTTGTCCTTTTCCAATACACTGTAAGAACAACTTGGCTGGGGATACACCATGGAGTTTATGGGATATTTACAAACAGATCCTTTTATTGCAGTGAGCAGAAATTTATGATGCACATAAGAGAATGCTCAGCTATTCTGTGTGTTTGTTGCAGTGGTGTTGCCACCGTGGCAGAGAGAATCCATTGCACCTTTTGTACTAAGCTGTAGTGAATTTAGGAAGGCAACTCTGCCTTTCATGCCTTGTTCTAAAGAAATGCTCAATACCAGACTAAATCTTGAAAGGTGATGTTGATGTTTCAGCCAGTGCTATGCCAGCTTTGCTCTCGCTGCATGCAGAAGCTCTAGGAAGTTTGGCTTAGGAACTTGTCTTTGATACCAGACTCTGCAGTTGTTAACGTGTAGAGATGCCTATTTGTGTAGAGGTGCCTGTTTTCTAGAAACATTCACCTGCCCAACTGCCAGGATTTTCAGAAGGCTGCTTCCTTGTCTTCTCTGCTTTTTATTACATGAAGGACCTTTCTAAGTCATCAGTCATGTATCATTCCATTGTCACAAGAACTTGTAGGAATAGTTGTTCCCTTTTCCCTCCAACTTACTTCACATGATAACACTGATTATCCAACACTGCATTCCTAAGCAATATATTCATGACTGAGTCCTCTTTAGGTGCATCATTTTCCTTTGATCAAAAATTACAGAAAAGAACAGACTTGGCAGTAGCTCTTCTCACATACTAGAGGTGAGGTGAATAGGAGAGTACGAGAGGGTGGAACTGCACTGGTACCAGAAACAAAACTGGGGAGTCTGATTACTGAGACTGGTGGGAAAAAACCCCAAAAGCAAACACCTAACAAACAACATCTGGGGTTCAAATACTCACTGTCAGTTATTTGCAATATGAACTGTCAGAGTTATCTGTTGGCATTAAACTCCTTGATGTAAAGGGCAGGAGCTTGCTGAACAGAACTGCTCTTTCTTATTTTCAGACTGTCTTGCCTATATAATTTTCAGGGCCCTTTAGCCCATGCTAGATGTCATCAAATCTACTTCTAGCAAGTTTTGGTTAGTTACTAATGATCTTAGACCAAAACATGGCCTTGCAGAAAGAACAAACAGTGACTCTAGTATTTTTGTTTGTTTCTTTGCTTATTTGCCCATCCAGTTTTATTCCCCTCCTCTTAAATGCTGGCACTTCCTTATCAGCATGTGTGTGACTGGGGTTGTGAAAGGCGTTCCAGGTGTTTCTTTGTGGCACTGTAACTCTTTGTGCAGCGCCTTGGGAGGGCAGGATGAGCTGATGGATGAACACAGAGGGTTAACAGGCCATGCTAGGGCAGCCCCCGGGGCGGCTTCTCTAAGGCTCCAGGCAGGAGCTGTTGAGCTTTTCCTGTACCTGCGGCTCTTTGTGTTTCTCTGGGATACACAACAACTGCACAACACTTAAATAGGCATTTTTATGCATAAAAGTGTCAAATGAGAAATGTCATAGAATGAATTTTTTTGTTTGTTTTCGGAGGAGAGCCCTTGTAATGGGAACAAGCAAAGACTGCAAACATTCTTCCTTCCCGCTCTTACCAGCAGGTGTCACAGTAATGACAGTAAGGAAGAGATAAGTATTTTTTTTAGTTTCTAATAATAAAAAGACAACAAAAACTTTACATTTGCAGAAACAGCTGGAGAACTTATATAGCCTGACTTTTCTAGTGGGTGAGTCTCTTCCAAAACAAGATTCATGGTACATACAAGCCTTTGCAAAGTAAATATCCTATTTTTATTACTTCTATATCTTAGTCTGGTTATTTTTTTTCCCATTTTCTTCTGCATGTAGCAAATGTTAACAAAGGTAACAGTAGGTTATTGTAAAATAATTCCTGTCTTAGAGAATCTCAGCAAATGACAATGCTTTTTGTCGATTGATTGATAAACATTATCATTTTACCAGGCAGAATAAAGTCCAGTGTTAACTTCCATTACTGAAGATGACTGTATGCAAAACTATGCAAGAATTTAAATACATAGGAAATCCTTTTTCATTTCCATGGCCTTTCACATATCCTAATACTTTACTCGCTACAGCAGTGGCTAGTTCCTGAATATTATTATTGTAAATTAGGTGAATCCAAGGGAAAATAAGAGGTGAGGGGACTATTTGCAAAACATCCCAATCCTCATCTAATTCACTGCAGTGGAGTAGGTGTTGGATTCAGAGCACACAGTGGTATTTTGAGTTAGGCAAGGAGAGTGACAGAAGTCCAGAAACAAGCAGAAGGAAGAAAAACAAAAGTAATGCCATGGAATACTGTAAAGAAATAGCAGCTACAATGAGAATTAAAAGGCCTTGATATCTGCCAGCATTTCCTTTGGGCTTGGGTCCTAAATGAACAAACTGCTGGTTACTCTTCTAAAGGAAAAGACCTTAATAAGACATTTCTTCTCTTCTATCACCTGAGATACCAAAACAGTGTTTTGCAAGATAGAGTGATGTTTTCACGGTGCCTGGAATGAAGTCTCCTCTCTCAACACCACAGCTTTGGGTGTCAGTGCTCAGCTCTGAATGCCCTGGTGTGACTGCAGATCCTCTCCTCTCCCCTGTCGAATCAGCCTTCAGCCCATTTGCATCTAAGGACGACTTGAACTGACAGCAGAGCAGACGCAGCCAGTCAATGGCTTATTGCTGGGGTCGGTGTGTGCTAATTATACACCGGGTAATCACCCTCGAAAACACGTGAACAGCTTGCAAACTGCCGGGGCTATTTTTACTCCCCCTCAGCTATAATTACTGCGGTTCAGTCACTGGCACTTCAGCTGCCCCTTTCTGTTGTATTTATAGACAGAAAGCACCGCTGAGGGTAATGGGCCAGGACAGGCACTCCAAGGAGAAGCTAATCCTGCGCTGGCCATCGCGGTTCCTTTTCTAGCCTGGGCTGGTGGCAACTGGGAACCAAAGGCCAGAGCTTTTGCCTCCCTGTTGAGTTTGGAACACTCTCACATGTCACACATTGGGCCTAGGGATTCCACAGGTAAGTAAAAGGTGCTGTAACAAAACTGCAAGGGACATAAAAACCTTTTCAGTACCACTAACATCACTGAGATAAGATACAGGTTTTAAGGCCTTTTCCCAAAGGCATTTCCCTCAGCACTGCTTGATCAGCCAAGAATAGGCAAATAATTTAGACTTTGTAGGAATCTCACATTTATTTCAGAAACAGTTTAACTGCATCTTGCCTATAATAATATCCTTTCAGAAATGGAAATTACTGTTTATGATGCACTCCCTGAATAATTTGTGGAATAATTTCTCAAAATGATCTTGTCATTGTCTAATTGAAATGATACTTGCAAATAGGAAAGCCACCAGTACTGTGCAAACTGATACTCTGCCAGCACTGCTGATCACTTCTTACGTATGTAAAGGGTCACAGTTGCTGGCTCTAATCTCAGTTGAGCCCCAAACTCTTATCAGATTGTTCAAAACCACCACTCTTCCAGGGGGAATATAAAATGTCCCTCCTTTCGTGTTACAACGGAGCACAGCTGTTTACCACTGCATCACAAACAGGGAGTTTCTTCCCACTCTGCATCTGGATCCGCATTTTAAATAAATGACAATGCATTTGCATTATTTTTATTTATTTGAACACTACGATTTAAGAGCCTAAATGCAAGTTTTTCCCTTTATTTCTGCAAGTAGCACTGCAATCATAACTTACAAAAATGTTTAAAATACAAAATGTACATGAAATTACAATACAAGGCTCTGTAAACATCTAGAACTTAATCTTTATTGTCCCACATTTTTAAATATAAAACTTCAATTTGAACGATTTCCAAACCTCAAGGAATGACATCCATTACGAGTATCAAAAATAGAGTTTCAAAGCTTTGTATCAGAACAAAACTATTACGTTCTTTTCATTCTTTGGTTTAAAAAGGGTGGCAGTTCCCCTGATAACAGATAAGTTTTACTACAGAAATTTGGATTGCTAGTTTATAGTAATTTCAAAACTCACCCTCCTCCCCCCTGGATTAATATGCTACCCCTTATTTTTTTTTTAACATTGACCTTTGACCCTCCTTATAGAAAAGCTACCTCATCGTTAAGGCTTTCCTTCAGGATAATCTAAATTATTTAAAATTTTTGGAAAACTACTCAGGGAGAATACAGGACTTAAGGGCAAGGAAGTGGATGCCAACAAAATATCAACAGTTGCCAGGTTCTGCTGTTTAATTAAATTTGCATAGTCGAATAGAGATCGTGTGCTTTTTATATCACTAAAATTATACAAGATTAACAGTCTTTACCTACGTTATCACACAAGCTAAAATAAAATTAAGACCCTTGCATTGAAGCTTTTGCAAGGCAAATACAAAACTGCTTTAGTATCCAAAGCTATTTTTTTAAATTTCATTTTTAAATAGGAAAGCGTCTCTATGTCTACAGGCATCAAGGTATTTAAAGGCATCAGAAAATTTAGTGCATAGCAACTCCGGATTGTTTGGGCTCCTGTATTTTAGGTACAGTGTGAATTCCAGCTACTTGGAGAACTTGCAAGGAGAGTCTGTACCAGCAGGAAAAAGGAGCATAAATCCCATATAGTATGAAAAGCTTTTAAGTCAGAATTCTCCTACAAACAATGGTTAATGCAAAAGACCCAACAGATGAATGAAAACTGGAACATGCCTCGCCACCAGCACACACTCTGCAGACAGATTACACAGTTTACAGTGTTACGTGGTTTGTTTTGTTATTAAGGTGTTAAAAACACAAGTAGATGTATTTCTGAGCACGTGAGTCCTTTGTAGGATCTTTAACATGAGTAGAGGACAGAGTAAAGCACCACTGCTGAGGACAATTACAATATCACACTTTTCATATTCCAGCCCCGCCCATTTTTTTCTGCAAATTTCAAGATTTGCACCACTGAACAGTACATTCACAAAAAGGATGCTTAAGATTCCCAGCAGGTACATAGTGGCCGAGCACTAAGTTGTTTGAAATAATTATGAAACATCAAGATAGTAGCCTCAGGCTGCACTCTTAAAAGGAAGTTACATGATAAAATTATAATTTCATCTGCTCAACGTATGTCCTTTTAAAAAGTTCATGATTCAGCTATCACAGAGATGTGATTATAGCAACTGTAATGGTATTGCTTGGGCACTGACTTCAGGTGTAACGTTTTGCCTGCAAAAGGCTCAATGGAAAGTTTTCCCCATGCCTGTTTGCCAAAATGCAGCCTCAGGAGCAGCTGTTTCCTCCTGCAGGCACTAGAACTCAGCACTGCTTTCCCCTGGCAGACACTCCAAGGCTACAGAGAGAGGCGTGTGCACCCCATGTGTTCAACTGCTACAGTGTCCCCAGTTGTCCCAACTGGATCCAACGCAGAGAGACTTTTTAATTTTCTAATTCTTTGAGGTAATTCACTCAATTTTTGTTAGAGCATTATGGCTCACCCCAGTGAGGAACTAAACTGAATATCTCGGATGTTCTGACATTCTGTGTCCTTCAGTCTCTGTGACTGTTGTACCCTGGGTGTTCCATGGAGGAAAGCTCTGGAAATGAGTACCTTTTGGGGCAGGGAAATGCATGTGGCACAGGCAGTTTCACATCCTCTCCAAGGTGTCCCATTGTAAAGGCCTGAGATTTTTAAATAACTCTGTAAACAGACTGTTTCCAATTTATCAGCTCATGGGGGAAAGGGAGCATCCTCGGAGCACAGCACAGAGTTCACTGCTGCCGTGGGGAATTTGGTGGATTTCTTTGGTAGCTTCTGCTCCACACCTTTACAATTCAACCTAGACACATTACACTACCTGACCACTAATTCACAGTAAATTACTTGTGAGCAAACTGACATTTATAAACAGCCTAAATTTAAGGAACTGTAATTGTCATCTCCTTAGGACTTCTAAGTGGCATGATCAGGCATACAGCATATAAAACATACAGATGTGATCAAATGATTTATTGCATCAAAAACTTGAATGCCACTGAACTGCTGATTTCAAAACCATATTCTGCAGGGAACATTTAGATCCTCAGCAAATATAAAATTTTCTTCTGTGTCTAACATGGCTTTGATGTTGCTGTTCTTTAATCTAAAAGCCTACTGCTCAAATTTGATTAAAAATGTAACTTTCTAAGAAAAAAGCTATTTCAAGAAGGAGCCTGTGCTAATAAAAATCAGGAAGATTATCCACAAAGTTATAAAAGTTAAATTTTGGAATGTAATTTCTATCCCAACACTTTCATGATGGAATGGTCTTTTTGCAGCCTATCAAGTAACATTTTCAGTTTATAAACAAGTGCAGATCTACATTTGGCTTTGCTTCCTATGAATCTAAGAAAGAAAACACTACAGTATTCATATACACAATGGCTTCCATGGCACTGGCTTCAGATGACAGGTATGATTTGCCACTGGAAGATCTAACTAAAAAAAATTAACAATAGAAGCTTTAAAGGCTTTCCAAAATGACCAAAAGGTGTTACAAATCATCAGTTACAAACTCTACTATCTCTAAGGGAAAGCAGCACACTGAAGATGTGTTTTCCACATTCAGTACTGTGAATATTATAAGAGCAAACTAACCTCTCCACACATCTGAAGCACTTACAATATAAAAGTATTCTATTTAAATGCAAAAAGCAGAGCTTGTTTGTAACTTTAAAACAGTTAAAATATCTGGTGTAGATTCTGTGTGTCCATTTTAAGAAGTCTCTTTACAGCATCTGAGGAACTATAATTAAAATGCTCTGTCTCTACATCAAAAATGTAACCCACTGAAAGGGCTTTGCAAGGATCCACTGTTCCAGTTCATAAAGGCCACAGAGTTGGAAGCACAGTAAGTCTAAAGAGGAAGAGGATGAAGAAATATTCAGAGAAACTGTGAAGTTTTCATGGATGCTCAGTTGTTAGCTTATCCATTACTGGATTCCATCAGATATTCTTGTCTCCAGAGATCCAGGACACGCACGTGCAGGCTGGCTGGCCACTGCTGTTCCATGTGACACTGAGATCTGTGACATATCTCTTCCTATGATCTCATTCACTAGAAAAAAAAGAATAAATATTAAGAAGTGACTGTTTTTATGCTTTCCAAAAGGCAGAAGTCATCAGTATATCCCTTTTAAAAAGAAATATTTCAGTGCTAAGCCTTGATGCTGTTAAGTAACAGAAGATGAAGGAGGAGCCTGGTTTCAGGAAGAAGGGGGAAAAAAGGGTTCTAGTTTCTCTTATTATTACACATGTACTCGCCATAGTCCACGCTGGAGAATCCCTAATACCCTTGAAGAAAAGAGGCACGTGAGTATTCACGAGAAGCAGGTAACTGAAAGGCACAGCACAGGGCAGGTTAGTGCAGGTTTCCCCACAGAACTCCTTCTGGTCAAGAGTGTTACAGGCACAACAAATTAACAACTCTGGCTCTTTCAAGCTACTTACAGAACTTCCTCAGAATGTGGATTTGGGTTAACAGAATATTCTTTTTAAATACTATATACCTGTTTGATGGGCCAGTTTTCTGAATCCTTGCATTTCTGAAGCTGCAGTAACTCAATCTTTTGTTATCAGTCAATTTTCCTATAATAATTAAAATGGACTAATATGCAGGTCAGTCAGTTTGTGTGTCTGTGCATATATGTCAAATTCAGCAAACTTTAATCAACTAGTACTATTCAAAAGTAAGGGACGTCTCTGTGAATGTGACAAACTAGCACCTAAGTTATCGACAAATGAAAATTTTGGAGTTTTACTCTGAAGCTTAGATAACTGCTGCAGGACACTTGAGTTTGGAAGATGACAAAAATAATTATTTTAATGGATAAATGTAAAAGCTGTGATATATCAAATTAAATAGTAATGACAAATTTTAGACAAATATTAGATTATAAGCAAAATCTGAATTATTATTTAATTGGTAGAGGCAGTCAATCCTGTTGTTTTCCATGACTGAGTGGCAATAGGCTATGATATTTCTTACTCAGAAAGACTTTGAATATGTTAAGTTATTGAGGCTTTTCCTTTATTACTGGCATGAGTTTGCTTCTATAAACAGGCATTTAATGGGACCCTTTTGTTGAGTAAGGATCATTCTTAATAAAAAAAAGAATGTTTTGCTCTGCTAGTAAGCTGCTTCTATTGAAAGTCTTAACAGATTTGGAACCCAGGCTTTTGCTATTTTGTTCTCCTTTGGGTAACTTTACAGGAGTATTGATGTACTCCACCACCCTTCTTGGTGCTTCCTTAATCTTCCATAGCAGGATTTAGCCTCCTACTGACCATTCCTGGCTGGTAGAAGCATAACAAAATCAATGTACATGTAGTGTAAATTGGTCTTGCTGCTTAGAGTATTCCCCAGCCTCAGCACTGCCTTCAGCGGAGCATAAGTGGGTCTAAAAGAAAATGCAGTAATATTGTGAATACACTCAAATCTGTGTAACTTACATGAAATCCAACTCTGAAAAAAGGTTTTGTCATATTCTCTTAATTTACTTGAGAGAGCTTTAAAACCACCTCATGTCACAGAACCCATATGTAACCATGGAGGGGGCATTTGTTATTTGAGAGTTGATCACTGGCAATGGTTTTCTCCTGCATGAATGCAAGGACAGCTTGTTAAACACACATGTTATTGCAGCCACAAAGTTCAAACAGTTCGGACCAGCATGTAAAAGCCAATTCCCTCAAGCATTACAAGATTTGCAATTTATTTGATTTCAAAAAAACCTTTCATTCAATGAACTTAACTGGCACTATGACACCGATAACTGTGTGACTGCAGGTAGGGCACCTTTCCAAGTATTTTTATTAGGCCAACACAATGCCATAAGTAAACATCTGCTAAAAACCAAGACTTTGTTTTTTAAACAAAATCTAGATGTTCATTTAGAAGAGCTATGATCCATCAGCTTCTGTCATTAGCTTGCTCTAACTGCAGGACTTCTAACAGCTCTTGTCCATTCAGCTCCACTGAATGCTACCAAGCAGTTGGTCTGTGCAAACTGAGTATTGCAGCTGCTCAGTACTGCTAACATTTGTAACATTAAAAAGAACTTTTTGAAGTTCAGTATTTTGAAATTATTAGACAGTTACTTCCTGTAAGTTTTGATGGATGATATGTATCTGTACTGGCACCATCAGCACCACCTGGTCTCTGCTGCTGCAGTGTTTTGTAGTTCCCACAGGCCAAGATGTTCAACTGAACAGCACGTGGCCAGGTGGTACTACATTTTCCTTAAAACACATTGCACTGAATACAATAGCTGGTCACATGGGGTTTTATTCGCCAAACTTCTGGATAAGTCACTATGTAATAATGAGTATTGAAGTTCCAGGTTAGTTTGTGTTGTTTTGTTCTAAATAATCATTGATTTGTTTGTAAGAAGCTGTTTCATAGCGCAGTGCTTTTTCTGGCAGTGCTTCTGGTTTACATGGATTTACATTAGAAGCATCTACCATTTCTTAGGAAAATGCAGGATCTTGTCTTCATCCCAGCAGAGAATTCTAGTGGATAACTCTTACTTGCCCCAGTGGCTTTGTTAGATTTGCTAATTTATAAACCCAATGAGTATTCAAAAGTGCCTTTTTAAAAAAAATTAGTATCTAACTCAGTGTTCTGTCAGAGCACCATGAAGGCCTCAAGAAAAGGCCAGAATACTTTTACTGCTGTGTCTGGCCAAGGTGTTTTCTCCTAGACCACTGTCCCAACTAACACATCTTCCCATTTGGTACTTTCCAGGAGTGTCCAGTTCAGCTGTCTGGAACTCTGTGAGCAACAAATGGATGGGGGTAGCCTGCAGACTCCAGAAGACTGATGAGATACAGGTGATAGCATAAAGTAGTTTAAAATGCAAATCATGCAGTCAGTAAGAAGAGACAAAATCCTGCACAGAAATGTACAAGCTTGAAGGTGAAATCATACAGCATTTTCTTTTTTGTATTAATTTGTGATGGAGAAAATGGTATTAAAGACTAAAACAGAAATCCAAAGGTTAGTATTTGAATGCATGACATCATCTTCCACCAAGGATCAATTACAGACCATTTAGTCTGTGATTAAAACTGAAAACTTAGTTCATGAGTATAAAAACACATTTTCTATAACATTGTCTAGCAAAACTCAAGCTCTTCAGGTAGGAAAGGAAGTAAATTTCAACCATTCTGAGAAAGGGCAGAGCTCAGTCTATACTGCTGATGCTTTTCAAACAAAAGAAAACTTCTTTCCTATACTTTCAAAAGAACACTTTATCCCACCTTTCCTAGTTTTGACTATGGGCTGCTTGGGCTACATTATATGTCCTAGAAATATAGCTAGAAAGATTTCATATGCCCTTTCACTTAATCTTAAAAGCCATCCAGTTAGCAACTGCCTGTTTGGTGTGTGTGGTACCAGGTGTTCTCACTGCTAATCTCGGACCCCGGGCCTCTACTGTCAACACATGAGGAACCAGAAATCTCTTGCATACTAAATAATTGTGAATATTTAGTAGTCATCTAGTACCTACTGATCACCTAAAATAATTTGGGATGATCAGTGTCAATTGAGTGGATAACAGCAAAAGCATTATCAAATGTCTCCTGTGCTTACACTCTGGGTCACTAATCCTGAAATAATGACTGGACCAGATCACAAGAAGAGAGGATGGCACACACTACACAGTGTACATGTGTGGCATATTCCTCCACTACAACACTGATAACTGCACTTTGAAAACTTGTTTGTCAGATATGGCTCAGATCAAAATGCAACACAGCTTTTTAATTTTTTTTTTAATTGGGCTGTGAAATGGAAATGATTTTAACAACTTTGTCTATTTAATTGACCTCTTTGGCAGTTATCCCAGATTTCAGAATTTCAGCTGTTACTTTATTTGCAATAGTTTCATCTTTTCCTCCCCTAGTATTTATCTAGAATGTAAGCTGACTGGTAAATTTATACTAAGAGTTAAAAATGGATTGTGCAGAACAGAAGTTAACATGGTAGAGAGAAAATCAGCTCCAGACAGGTTAGATTGGCCTGGTCAATACCAGTGATACTGTAGCATTGTATTGTAAAGGGTTTTGTCATTTTTTTCTTTTTTTTTTTGTTTAGTTCTTCTCCCTCTGTGCCCTGAGAGAGCACTGAAGGTCAGCTGGAGGCTCAAGCCTCTGGAACCCTGCAAATACATTAAGCAGTGTAGTAACACCAACATCAGTGGAACAGAGACGTGGGTCTGACTTTTGGATCTGCTGTCAAGCTGTAAAATAAGAGCAACCACTTGTTGGGTTTTATTGGGTTGTTCCCACTGTTTCCACTTCCCACCGTGCTCTGTTTGCCTGGTTTCAGTCCCTGCTCACTGCACAGATGGAAGCACTGGGGTCTCCCCTGCCCTTGTCTTTCAGGCCCAGGACTTTGCCTCTGGGCTGCTGAAGGTTTGCACTGGGACAGCTGACAAAGCCAGTGTTCCAGTGTTTGTGCAGGACAGCCAGACTGTTCATGGAGAGCTCTTAAAACTCTGCAATTTGCAATCCAGAGTTTTAAGATAAACTAAAATTAGGTTGAACATTTGTGCAGTCAGTGACACACAAGAGCTTTGGGTGCTGATCTTATCAGCTGTTCCACTACTGACCAGTCCCTCAGGAGAAATTCCCACCTACAGAAAGTGATCCATATTTGCTGATTTGAACAGAACAAAACTCTTGTGTTATGAAGCATGACATCATGATGAAAAATGATGCTCTTATTAATAAATGGCTGAATGTTTTGTTTTGGATAAATAAAAAAAAATATAATAACAAGCTCATTCCTAGCATTTATTCACCCTTTCAAGACTACTTTTAACACTACTGAGCAAATTTTCATAGAATTGTCCATTGTAAATTCAAGACAGCTTTAAATGATAATAGTTCAGAGAGACTGTCATTGTATGTATGATTAGTGCAGGTTTTATTCTTTCCCTTACTCTAATTTCTACTTTTTTTTAAACTACCTGATTTTCTTTAATCACAAGGTCTTCCTGCAGAGGTTTCTAGACAGTTTTTGGTTTTCACCCCTCTGAATAGCTGAGCAGCAGCAGTTTCACATTCACCTAGGTTCTAAATCAGATTTAAGCAAGAGGTTATACATTACAGTTGAGAACTGCTTCTTAGTCTTTCAGAGCTGTTGTCTGGCATGTCATCTACTTGAGGACAATTGTCTGTCACTATCTGTTCTGAAAACTTTTCACTGACACCTTACCTTGGATAGGTCCTGCAACATGTCTCTTTTTTCAAACGACTTTGGGGATGAGAATCTCTAGTTCTTCAACTGTGAACATCAATATAAAAAACTTTCTAAGATCATTTATCTTATTTTAACTGAATAACTGATTTGTCATCTGTGGGGCACGTTTCACATTTAATCTAAGAGTTTTCATGTTCTTTTCTGTTTTCTGCATTTGGAAGCAGCTTGTAGTCTCTCTCACTGCAGAGTAATTGTACACTTAATAAGAACCTCATAAACAGTTTGCAGACTGCTTGCAACTATTTGACCCTTTGACCACCTATTATATCTCAGTGAGTTCCTATAGTTCCTATAGTTCACCTTTTCAAGTTTGTCACAGCCTGTAGTGCTAAAACTGCAACAAAACAAAGATTTATTTTTTTCCAGGCAGTTTCTGTATGGTCCTTTGGACCAAATAAAGAGATATTTCCCCTTGTGGGTTCTCCTCATGACTTAGTACTCCACACAGCAGTCATCACACTCATTCAATAAAGGATGACTCAAGTATTCCATTAGTTATTTCCTGCCTTTGCAGATGCTCTGATCTCCTGCAGCACACCACAGTTACAGTTGCTCTCCTCTTCAGCAGTATCATTTAGAAGCTATACTCTTCCTGGTTTAACCCTGAAAGTTGTCTCTGCAAGAATTCTGTACTAGCAACGGATACAGAGAGCGTCTCTCATTTGCCACTGCATTCTTCAAGGTACAAAACCATTCTACTCTCCTGTGTAAACAACCTCTCGTATTTGTACCACACTATCTTGTGCCAAATACAATAAATACCCATTATTTTAGCTTTAAACAAATGCCATGTTTCTCAATTGTATTTCTCACATGCCAGCACTTGTGTGTAAGCATGTTTCTCTCCAGGTCTGGGTCTCTGTCTGTGTGCCTTTTTTAAAAGGGATCTGTCAGTGTACATTTCATAAGCCCAAGTTTGGGGTTTGCCAACCTGTGTGTTATTCTTTAGTTGATGAGACTGGTATTTGGGGGTTATTTTATTACTTAACTGAATTTTCAAGAACTTCTGCTCTTCAACAATTATTCTGAACCTATCAGAGTCTGAGTTGCACAGGATATAGTCTAGAACACTGAAATAATCTAAGCTATAACTTGCAATTTACTAATAGTTTTGCTGTTTCAGTATCTAGGAATGTCAACTTAGTGTACAGAGTCCTTTCCCTAGCTTTGCCATTCTAAATAGGAGCTACTTACGTTACGAATAACATTTTGATATGTAAGGAAAGCAGAACTAAATTTCTTGAAAGATGACAAAAGACCAGTGTGATTTATTTCAGCTTCACAGGCAAACTTAAGGTCAGTCTACACACTAATTGTGTGAAAGTTTTATTAAGAGCTTGATTACTTTACTGTTACTAATCCCAAATCTACTGTACACTTACAGGTATTACCCTTTAAAAATCACTGGGGAATGTAAAACATGTTATCTGTGCTTTAATATATGTGTATATGCATATATATATTGGAAAAAAGGGACGGTGTAGTTCTTTGGCATTTTAGGCATGTTTGTAATAAAGTAAAAAACACTTAAATATAAACACAAACAACACCCATATACCATGCATCAACTTCTAACATTAATATTTAGAAGAGTCATGGTGCATAATTATCTTGTTTATATGTGAAATAAAGAAGCTGAAATAATAAATCCAGATGTTCTTTCCCAATTACAGTGCACATTCAACTTGAAATCTAGTTATGAATCTGTATTCCTAATACTTAGATCAGTGGTGCACACCACTGTATTCCGTCTATTTAAATTGATATTGCTTCATCTTTTTAATAAAGAGAAACATTCCAAATTTCTCAGGTAACTTATCTGGCCACTCTTTAACCTTGCCCATATTTGGCTTAAAATTTTCATATCCTCTTTGTTTTCCTAGATCCTCCAGCACTCAGGAAGTTCTGTGGCAGCTCTATATAGGATTTCACTGAGTGACTGCACACCTGGTTCACAACTGCTGAATTTCCAACTATTTCAGAATACACAGGTGTCCAATTACAGTAATACTTCAGTATTACACAGCGCTTTTCACTTGTAGCTCATAAGACTATTAAAAGACTTTCCCCTTTCCTTTGTGCTCCAATTTCAAACATTGAAGCATTTCAATAAGCAGACTCACCCTCTAGATTTTCCACATAGGAGTTGGACATGAATGCTGAATGTTGAGTCCATTTCTCTGTTGAACCTGATGGCTGGTATTCCAGGTCAGAGATAAAACTGTCTGTATCAGAGAAGAAGACAGACATAACTACTGACTGGACTAAACCAAGAAGTTACAGTTCACTCAACCAGGAATTGATTTTCATTTTTCTTTTAATAGCACTAAATTTAAATACCCAGCTTCATTCACAACTAACTACTGCGTAAGCCGACATAAATAACTATTTATAAATTATCAGAGTGCTTATAAAAAACAGTATCACTTATCTTGTATACTTAGTTACTTTTCAGTTAGCAGCCATAAAGGTAATGGTTAATATTTTTGGATGTCTGCCTAGTTGTATCATCATGATTTTTATACTACTTAAGTTTGTTTTAGTATTTGTGTTAGTTTAAGACATTCCTCCTGCAGTTTTCTCAATCTGCTTTACTTACTGTGGTCAAATTAAAAAGTGCTTGTGCCCCTTGACAGCAACTCCACTGAACAAGGTAGGCAAAAGAGTACTAGTAAATAAAACCTTTATTGTTATTTTCTCTACCCCTTAAGCAAAGGAAACTGTCCCTGTTCACAGCTGTTGGCTTCCTCTTTACTTGTCACACTGTCTGTACACTTTGTCCAAGGTACTGCTCTGCAGTCAGACCACACACAGATCCAAGTGCCAGAATAAAAGTATTATCTTGGCACAGGTGGCTCTCTGAGACCAAGGCCATGTGAGAAATCCCAGAGGAAGTGGAGAGCTGTGTTTCACTGAACTGCTTTTCCTGGAGGAAAAATCAATGTCAAATAGTGTGTTCATTACTTTAACCAACAAGTGTGTGTTTATTCAGTTGTGATTGGTGGCTATGCAGAGCTTACAACAGTGTACAGGGTTGGAGATAGGGTTTTTTTCCTGTGCAAGACAGAGCTGCAAGTTTAGTAAATTAGGTTTTAACACAATTAACAAAATTACTCTGGACTCTGGCCAATTTGTGCCTTCTGGATAGATGCACACACTTGTTTTGCCAGCATGGTTTTTAAGCCCTGCTTAGGGGTCACTCCCAGGAGAATGAGTCTACTCTTACTTCCTTCTGAAATTCAAGCAGCTCAAATGACTCCTTTGGGTGACTTCTTATGTTTAATTGTTCAAAGTGTAAAGTTACATGTATTTAAATGGCAAGTGGAAAGCTTTATCTGAGTTTCAATGAAAATGTCCACTGCCACTGTGAAGGAAAGGAGTAGATTAAGGATAAATTCTTGTCAAATAATAGGAGATTAAGAAAAGAGCATTTTCCTCCACCAATTACGGTAGAAACAGCAAGAAAGTGATATTTAAATAAAGATCTAATGAAACCAGGGAGATGGGCAGGAAACTACCTCAAGATGAAACAAATTAATGTTTGCCAGCAACCCTCTTTAAAGGCACAGCTTTCAAAGGAGTAGACAACAAACACTGTCAAAAAAACCTCCAGAGGGAACAGTGCAGTTCATTAGCTCCTAAAGCAACAGGCTGTGCACCACAAAGACAGCACAGCTTATACAGTGAGGGTTATCTGGCACTCCAGCACTGAAACATGATTCTGAGCAGTTTTTCTAATTCATTTCAGAGGGATTCTGAGGTTCTCGTGTGCCCTAACAAAGCTGCCAAGTATTGAATGTTTGCTTTTATCAACCCCTGACAAATTGTCATGCATAGCACACGTAACATGTCTCCAGCCAGCACCTCCTAGGACGAAGCACATGCGCTTGCCTTGGGCACACACTACCTGTTGGTCAGGAAATGTGGTAAATAAAGCATCAGCCTTTTCAAGGGTGTTATGGAGCATAAGAGGTTTGTTCAACACGCATGTAAGTTAGATAGAACTTGAGCTACCACATAAATATACATTAAAAATACCTTTCTACCTCATAATTTCACAAACATTTGAGAAAGTTTTTTACATCTTAAAGCACTACCAAAATGTGTTCTGTACTGAAAGAATATAAAACCAAAATCAAAACTATTCAATTGAAACAAAAATCAAGAAAGCTGACACCCTTTAGATCTGTTTAACTGATGAAAAATTCATATTTTCATGAATGACTTCTTTGTCTTGACTCATTCCTTAAGTAAAGAAAGGTTAAGAAAAGTTTTAAACCTTCAATTATCTGCACCAGATTTGGGTCAAAACAGGAAGTCAACTTAAAATTAGAGCTCTGTTATGGATACAGGCAGACCAAAAGGCTACTGGAGTTATACCATTTGATTTTCAGGATCTCTTCCTACAGGAGTCAACTAACTTCCTTTTTTATAGCACTATCCGATTTGAAGTTTAGCCTGTGTATCCTTTATTGCTACTGAACTGAAGTAGGATGTGTGGGCAATGGGACTTAAACCTAGAAGATGTACTGGTTTTAGAAAAGTGGTTTTCCAAAAATATTTTGGGATATGTGATTGTAGTGTAGCTACAGTAAGTAACAGTTTCTAAACATGCCCCACAAAAAGATACAATTGTCTTTGTGTGTTTAGGGGAGGGCTGAGTGAATCGCTCTATTGACAGAGGCAACAAGGATCAGTAAACCTCAAAGAACACTATGGACAGACTGCAGTACACATTTCCTCAGACACAGGCCTTTGTTGTCAACTCCAGAAAGAACTCTATCAGCTGCATTTATGTGAAGAATCCCTGTAACTACATCACATTGCTCAGTGCAGTATATTTAGCCTGGTTTTGACTCCACATGACCAGCAACTAATACAGTGTCAACTTTCCCTAACAACAAAAAAGAAAAAGCTGCCAGGCTATAATTAACCCTCAGTCCTCTGTGCTGTGGAGCAGCCACAGCTGATTCTGCTCGTTTGACACCAAATCAGTCATATGTCAGGCCATGTCTGCTATGGCAAACCACCAAGGACACGGTGGGCTGCCTTGCACATCATCATTCCAAGTAATAGACTAGGCTTGCTTTTAATAATTTCAGGTTTGATGCCAACTTTACTAAGAAGTACTACTTTTTTATTAACTGACAAAATAAGGCTGCATGAAATGCTGGAGGAGTCCAGCTTTCCTGTGCACATTATCTTTATAGCTGCATAGAGAAGCTGCAGGTGCCTGCAGAGTCACAGCACAAGCTCTGCAGGTATGTGGTACAGTAACAAATATCTTGTTCATGTCTTGGTCATGATGTCACACTCTGCATTTCTGTATCCTGGTAAACCCAACTCCCTTAAGTCATGTTTACCCCCTTCTCTCACACAAGGAGAGAGATGAGTCTGACCCAGGATTAAGCATGAGCCTTGGTGCTAGAAGACGTGCTGTGCAGTGGAAAGCGGTGCTGAAGTGTCTCAGTGTATTTTTGCAGTGTCACAAGGCGTGCTGAGCTCCTTCCAGCTCTGCTGCTATTGCCAGCACCTACACTACGATGCAGACATGCCACTTGCTCTCGTGGAAGAAGTCTCTAACCTCTTCTAATCCTTAAATGGAAATATTTCTGCAGTGGTACAACTAGTCGAGCTTACTTTGCATTAGTTACAAGATGTCCCGTGGCTCTCAGAGGGAGAGCTGGTCAGACACCGGAGGATTTAACTGACATTTTTACAAATCAGAAGTCTGTAACTGGTCTTCTCAATAGATGCCTTGCTGTCTCAAATTTTATGGACACAATGAATCCACTAGAAGATATGGTCATAGCCTCCTTTAACTGCTGACAACCCCTGATGGATAACACTCTTCACCTTTCCTCACTGCTCCAGCCTTTTGCTTTTAAACTACTGCTCAGTCTGGATCTTAACCCATGCTGGGCATGCTGCAAGGTGCAACATTTTGTTCCATGCTTAGGAGAGAGTAAAACCACCTTCGATTTGAGATGTACATCTCAAGTCTGAGCTGCACCAGCAAGACAACAGGTTTTTGAGCTGCTCTCCTCCATACTAAGCTAGACTCTTTCATTCAGTATTTTCTGAATGCTCCATTTGGCAGGACACTGCCTTAATTACAAATGACCTGTTACTGCATACGTTTTAAATATAGGCAGAAATAGTCATTCTACAACATTTTCTTATTAATTACTACTTTGATTCTCCAGAAATTAAGCTGAAGCTACAGTAAAAAGGAACCTGTAATGATGTACACATTTTCTAGCCAAGACAGAATAATCTGAGCTTCTCAGCAAGAGACTTTATCAGCTAGAGAGTCATCACAGAACTACTAAAATGAATGAACGCTAATGGCTTAGAATTCTACATGGAATGTGGCTGACAAAGCAGACTTATTGCTTTATATACACAAAATGGTTAGGGGATTTCTAGTTATGATTTATAGTAAATCCACATACTGGATTTTCTAATCTCCAGCTTTATGTAATGGAGATGCAATGAGTTACAAAATGTAAGAGGATTAGTAGAAGGTCATCCTGATTTGCTGAATACAGCCTAACGTAATACCTTCAAAATGGTTAAATACAGCTGTACATGCTAGAAATCTCATCACTGTAGAAAGCCATGAAATCCAAGGTAAACTCCCTCCTTAACTGCAAACCACAAGAGATTAAATTTTAGATCAACAGTATTAGAATAGATTTAAATCTAAAACTTGACAGTGGGATAGCTAAACCATCACACTAGGAGCACTTTTTAAATCAGAGTGAGGGGAAATAATTAAGGCCTCATCATATAACTACACTGAGTCTGACTTTGAGTAGCTTTTTTTTCAAGTGGGGAAGAAATGGGACCTTTATTAGAGGAATATGCAGCAGAGCACAGTATGGATGATGGGTATGGGAAAGGATAGAAATGACCAGCTGCCTGTTTCCTGTCCCTGCAGCTGCCTTGTTTACACCTATTTGCAGCCCTAAACATTCCACTGTCTATTCAGGGTGATGTTAACCCGGGGTTGGGCAGAGGGTTGACTTGCTGAAAGACATTCAGGGAAAAAAGGTCCAACAACACACCACGGGAGAGAAAAAGCAGAGGGGACAAATAAAGTGTAAGAAGCTGCTTTCACATAGTTCTGGTCTGAAAGTTTACCAGTGTGTGCAGCCTGACTACTGCAAAGACCTAAGCGGAAAAGAGTAGTTTTCCAGAACACATTTGAAGTAGTAACATACAATAAATATTACTTTCAAATTGTGTTGTTTCAAATGTTTTCTGTAATATAATTTTATTTTCATATCTAGGTATCCTCATGCATGTTGATCCCTTGTTTCTTCAAGTGAATTAAAAAGTGTTTCCTGCAGGAAGCAAAGACAGGAAGAGAAGAAACAAAGCAGAATCGCAAATTCAAGGTGGAGATTAGAGAAGTCTAAACACATCAACAGGATCCTGTTCAACAACAAGATAATGAAGAGTCACACAAACTTCAGTATAGGAAAAAAAAGGGAAAAAAGCATCCTTTATGCAGACACAGAGGTGTAGGATCTGCTTTCAAATGATGTAATCCGTGTTCACTCATCCTCTGAACAGAGCCCAGCTTGCTCTGACTCAGAAAGGGCAAAGGAACACACCAAAATTTAAAAAGATGCTCCACTGGTCACTGGCAAACATCTTAGACTTTGCAGGGAAGCTGTAAATGGTGACTCCAGATGTGTTACACCTTCCGGGAGGTGCTGGATTAAGACTAATCCAGATGCTCTTGGCTTGAGCACCGATGGATGAAGCAGCTTTGTAGTTCTGGATTAGTGGATTTGGAGGGGTTTTTGGTGTGTTTTGAAGAAAACACCTAACTGTTGGCTGAAGAGGCAGCAAGATTCACTTTTAGGAGTCTTGCTCAAAGGAATTTATGTAACTACTACCCAGACTGCCACTTCTGGAGGTGGGGTGGTGGTGTTTTGGTGGGGATTTTTGTTTTATGTTTTTTTGGTTTTGTCTTTTATTTTTTTCCCAGTTTTGTGATGGTTTTTTTGTAGTGTTTTTTGTTTTTAAAGAATTTTAAATCATATCCTATCAAGCTACACAGGAATTCCAGGACTTTGTCATGAGGTAGCACTTCCATACTGCACTGAAATTTTGTAAAATATTTCTTGAAATATTTTCTTGGCAAAGAAAACATCTACTACTTTAATTTTGAAATAGTGCATGTTACTTAAAAGAAAGAGGGTAATTTATGCCCTCAGAGGGTTTTTTGAATTTTTTGTTTACTTTAAGACTACTGACTTAAATATTTAAGTCAGTAATCCAGACATGATTTAAAGAATTTTCAATTGGCTTTGTCTCAAGTGTTTTGAGAGTTTTATTTGCCTTAATTGGCAACCCTTAAAAACCTATTTTCCAACTAAATATAGTTTTCATGTTTGATGTATTAGTTGGAAGAACATACTGTATCAACATTCATTTATGTATGTAATTATGTTTGGATGTTTTTCTTTAATTGTTATAACATTATTGCAGAAAAACCTATTTGCCATTTGTGCCTGGCTCTATTTGTACGGAAACTAAAATTCAAATAGACACGAAAGAAAAAAAATTTAAAATAATTTCAAAACCAGAGTAATATGTTAGATATATTATTAAAAAACTGTTCTTGTCTAAACATGTGGGTTTTTTTACTTTAAGCTGATTAAGCAGAGGAAGTATTCACTCACGTTGAGAGAACTGAGCAGCCCTTTAAGACTTTTGGAACAGCAGGTTTCAGACCAGACATCTGATTTGTATTTGCTGATTGAAAACGAAAAAAAGCCCCAAGCCCATCCCCCAGGCATGGCAGGAGCATGGAAGGGAAAGGCAGGGAATCTCTCTGCTTGCAAACCTATTGCTGCTGCCAAGTGCTAGTTAGCGTTTAAATCCATGTTCAATTTTCCATATAGGAAGAGTCTTGTTTAATCACTAGTTATCAGAAATTCTTCAAATTTCTACAACAATCATTATTTAAAAAAGGAATTAATAAAGCTGTGGCCATTTGACTCACATGTACATTGATTATATTTTTCTAAACAATTAACAAGTGGCCATGCTTGAAGTGTGGCTATTACAGCTTTTCCTGTGCTTCGATGTCTTTGCCAGCACAGAAACAACTCAGTAATGTCAGTGTGTTAAGCCATGGAAATAGTTTCTAAAAGCAACTAATATTTGTGATGTAGGGGAAAAAAATGGCTTTCTTTTTACTGTGCATCCACTTTAATTTCTGAACAAGTATAAACAAACTGCCAAGATGCTCATAAATGCTAAACACTTCTGCTTACACTGTGAACAGTCTAACTACAGTATCTAGTTGTATTTTATTTATTTCTACATCTTTTGTTTGTGGGTGTGGAGGGAAGAAGGATGAGAAAAAAGTAGGTTCTAACCTGACATGTCCTGAAACACTAGATTTCTTTCTCACTCCTCTATACAGAAGTAGAAAATGCTACTTTTTTGCTGCATATTGTTTTGCAAAGCCTTGCTCTCCTCTCCTCAGCAAGTCCTTGATAGAATCAGTCTCTTTCTTCTTTTCTAAATAAAGTTAAGTTGATGGATAAACAGTGTTTCTAAAAAGAGAGCTTTGTTTAATTAAGGTGGCCACTGAAATGAAAGCCCAAGTATATTGGTTTTTCTCATTTTCTTCCTACTGTGCCGTGTCTTTGAAGGCATTTCCTACTAAATTTTGTTACTACTGTCAGGAGGTAACAATAGCAAGGCCGCATTTATGCCAGGAGCTGGGACTGACATGCATATTTAACAGATGGCCTACACTTAAATCTTTATACTACTGCTGATGCAATTAAGTAATTACTAGGGATGGTTAAAAACACCCCAAGCCACAACAGTAAAGGCTATTGGAGAAAAGATTCCCTTCATCAATACCAAACACATTTTACATGTCATTTAAGGCCAGGCCCTCTGTTCTTCCAGTCTTATTAGCATGACAGGTTCTATAAATTGCTTTGCATCAATGCCTCCAGTAGTCTGATGTTGCGATTTTTCACTTGGTTGGACAAGTTTTGTAAGTGACACTTTCCAAGTATTTAAAGTACAGACTTTTACAGCCTGCCTTTAGCACTGAAACGTCCTTGTTCTGTTCATGTTCAACAACTGAATTTCTCAAAAAGGTAGCCAGCGTGGAGAAAGCAAAACAGCCACTGTGAGCAGAGGTGCTGAATGATGGCAGTGCATCTACAGAACGTCTGTGAGGAGACTAAGAGAGTGCCAAAATGCATGTGATAGATTTTTAAAACACTACCCTGCCCTTTCAAAACTGGGACAACTTCAAGAAACAAGAATCCAAACTACATCTGTGCAACTTAGATATTTTACTATGACTTTTACTGAAACATACCAATGAGACAATCTGAAAAGGTTTCAAATCAATTCCTTGAATATAAGGTGTCAATGTGTAGGAGTTAATCCTCAAGCCTTGTTTTATGATAAAAACAAATTCTATGGGCAAATTAGACTAAAAATACTTGAACTGTATAACTACAAATTTACAGCTGATATAATTAGTTTTAAATAAGTTGTTACTTTGGACACAAATATATGATGACTCCATTGTGATGATACAAATTTCCTTCCATGAAAAGGAGTGCATTCTAAACCAAACAACCCTCACACACACACTTTGTAGTTTCATGTAGATTATATCCCAGTATTAAAATATTATACCCACTTACCATCATCTAGTGTGATGTCTTGTAGTCCTATGGTTTGAAAATTCAGCTCTCGATCCTCAGGTTCGGGTTTAATGTTAACAGCTGCCCCATCGGGTGCAAACGGAGATGAGTCGCACACGGAGTGGTGCCCGAGGGGTGACACGGCGCTGAGAGCCCCCAGGGCAGGGCTGGGGGCCTGGGGGGAGTGCTGGCCTGAGTGACTGGTGGGTGGGGGGGAGGAGGTGGGTCCCGAGCTCGGAGACTGGTAAGGCAGAGGCTGTAGCTGCGGGGAGGAAGGTCCAGACAGCGGCGAGTGGACCAGTGGGTGGGAAGCTGTCGGGGACGGGGATGAAGCGGATGCCGGATTTGTAGAATGGTATGGGACTTGCTGCAGCTGGGGAGAAGACTGCCCGAGGGAGAGACCCATTGCAGAAGGGATGGAGCCCTGCCCAGTGCTTGGGCAGTGGTATCCCATTGATGGCAGGTGAGCAGATGACTCTCCTGAATGAGCTGGATGTGCCAGTGGGTGCCCTGCCGTACTTGATGTTGACACAGACCCTGGATTTGAAGAATGAAACTGCACTGATGGTAGAGCTTGGCAGCCAAGATTTATCAAATGAGGTACAGCTGTGTCTTGAGGAAATGAAATAGCATCAAATCCTTGGCTGGAGGCAGAGTTCATAGGAAGACCAGACTGTCCATTGTACACGTTATTAGACTGCATAGGTGGGTAAGAAGGCCTCACGGAAGGTGCTGATGTTACCTGAAAAGACTGAACCACAGCAGGAGGCAAAACATGACACTCTTCACTTGGACTAAGGTTTCTACCTTGCATGTGTGGCAGGTGGGACACTGGCGAGGTCACCATTGCTGGATACGGTGGTTGAACAGGACACACGAGGCTCCTGGGTGACGTGGACAGCAAATTGTCATGTGGGTGCCCTTGCTCTGGTGAAGGCAGCTGAGTTCGGATCGAATGCAGGCCCTGGACGCTGCTTGTGTGTGGAAGGGTCAGAGATGGAACAGCAGACAGATCCACCTCATCTCTGTGCTCTTGCTTCATTATAACTAGAAAAAGTAAAACAGTTTCACAATTCCAACCCATCTGTATCCTGGGATAAATACACACCAATTGCTGTTTAACAACCACAATAGCACTGTTAGTGTCGATGCTGCAATCTCCCTTCTTTTGCTCTGCTTTCATCATCTTTGACTTCATGCCTGCTATATTAACCCAGAGAAGCCAGAACAACTCTCCTAGCACGTATTCAAAGGTAGTTATCTTCCCTTCTAACACACCCTCCTAAGTAATGTATGTATTTAAAGACATTTGCAACCCCCTTAGAGAAAGTCCAGTACATCTAAAGGATGCATTCATCACCAGAGGGACCAGGGCGCTGCTGCTGGGCACCACTGAAAACAGGCAGATGTGAGTTCAGTATCAGGCACTGGCAAAACATGAAGGAAATTTCTAGCAGGCTTCAAGCTTTCCTTCGCCTCTGATCACTATGACAGCTGAACTTCGGCAATACAGAAACCAGTTTGAGTAGTGCACGTTGTTTCAATTACAGCAGCTCTTTCAGCACATGCCTCAACTTCAATGATGGTAACAACTGTTCTTATAATACAGTTACAAAATTACACACTTTCAGTTACAGGCTTGGGTTTTTTTAACTGTTGATAGTCTCATGAAAAGATACTGATCTTAAGTACAAGTAGTAGAAAAATGTTAATACTTAATGACTCAATTACTACTTTATAAAACACAGTTAACTAAATATTGCAGTTCAATGAACTGTTACACATACATAGATAAAATGGATTTTGAAGTGTTTGTGTAATAACAGCTGCAGTTACGATTGAAATTGCTTCTTATTTAGGTAATGTGTCATTACTTCATTCCACCATTTAAATACTTTAAATACAGATTTCTCAAACAAAAATACAGTTTAAGATGTGTAACTATCTTAGGAGCTTATATTCTTAAAAATAGTAGAAAATTACCAGAAATCTTGTAACAATTAGGCGTATCAGACACCTAAAGTAATACTGCCTACATAATACATGAAGGTATGAAGGTAATTTTAGAGCACAACAAGCGAGCACAACTTATTTTAAATTGTGTAAACTAATGGAAGTTGGCTTTGTCAGCATATACATTGGCTCCAAGAAGTTTATATTAATATTCATATCCGACTTTAAAGACTCTTTCAGATATCTGGCTTCGAGTGCTCCAAGCAGTGCTTAAGAGTCCCCACCATCACTGGTTCCCTGGGAATTCTGACTGCTCTAAATGGGTGTGCAGTTCTTAAAGGAAAAGAAAGTGGCAGGCAAAGAAGCAGGCATTGCATGTCTCATAGCAACCACTTCCACATCCAAATAGGAGGGATTAAGATGTTTTAACTACACTTACAGTTAATATGTTCCGTTTTCACTTCTGGCTAACTTACAAACTATTTTCTCTCAGTAAGCTGCAATGTGTCCAGGGTGGGGGAAAAAATATTTTGATCTTCCTCGTATCTAATCCTGAGAGGTTTTTTTTGACATTTTAAAAGGGCAAAAAACCCCATAAACCTGTTCTTCTATGATCCCACCATTCTCCATGTCATCACCAGTGTTATTTAAAGAGCAGCTTCCGAGATTCATCATCATTCTCAAAAAAAAGCAGAATGCAAAAATTAATTCTCTAGAAAATGTAATGAAGAAATACCTGGCTGTAATCATAGTACTGGAGCTTATTAGTCTGTATTTCAGCTTTTTAATTAGACAATCTTTAGAAGCTCTTTTATAGCCAATTCAAAGCTAACTCACGTACCTATCAAAGGGACACGGCTGTCTGAATTTCTTTCAAATGTCTACTTTAAAAGCAAAATAAAATACAACTTCTGTGTTTTTCATTTAATACCTGGAGTATAAGTAAAACGCTGAGACTGACTTTTTTTCCTCTTGCCATTGCAGAGATAAAACTGCACCTGAACTGCAGCTGTAATGGTTTTGTTATGGTATGGAGGAACTTCAAGTACGATGTTTGCCTACAGGAAAGTTGAAACAAAAAAGTTTTATGTATCAAATGCAAATGAAACCGCTATTAATTACAGAATATCTAAAACACTTATTGCAAAATTAAAGCATCCTAATATTTTGAAGTTGTCAAACTTCAAGTTAATGCACATTACATAATAAAACAGTACTATAAGCAAATTTTTATTTGGAGACTTTTTTCTTTTAAACGCAAGTGCTCTGAAGATAAATGCTTTAATTAAATAGACACATCATCTAAAGGATGCTTTGTTTATCTGCCAGAGCATAAAAAGCCTCTAGCAGTCAAAGAATTGCATTTTGGGTCATTAAGTTTTTAAGAAAAATTTTAACGCACTGGAAATAATTTGTCATCTTCGCAAAATTATCTTAAGTTTCCTTTTTTCAGTTTTCAAATTCCTTTTTCATTGCTTTCACAAAAAGCATGCTATTTCCAGTTCCTTCAAAGCATCATCTTAATGGCTGCTTTACAGTGTTAAGCCAATTTAGAAGTCTCCCATTGTCTGTCTGAATTAGCCAGTGATCTACTTACTTTACTAAATGAAGTCTAAAATTTCAGAGTAACAATGAAAATGTGTATTTTCTCATTGAATAAAAATAAGCTTTCTAAAGTAAGAAAAGTTGTTTCTCACCCCTTGACACTTTTCCCTAATTATTTTCCCTTCTACCTCCCACTGAGGTCGTCCATCTGTTGAGAGAAATTTAGAAATAAATCAAGCAAAAAGCATTTTCTAATACACTTAATTAATCTTAAAAATACTTAAATACTTATTATAAAACTGGATTTCTTTTCAGTCATAAAGAGGCCATATAAGCAGCAGACATATATTGTAAAAAACGTGTAAAGTAAAGAGATGCTTCAAGAGTCTCAACACTACAACCATTGTAAGCTGACTGTTGTGCAGGATTCTGCATTTTAACCCAGTAGATTCCATCCAGTAGACTGAATTCCAAAGGAGGCAGCAGGTATTGTTAAGTGTACAGAGTGCTTTTTACCCTATTTTTCTAAAAACCTTTTTGAAAGATAGTTAAATTGCTTCTAACACTTGTGGTTATTCAAACATGCTGATGACTTAGGGGTTAAGTCACCATGCAAGAGATAACATAAGCCACACCTTTGTGCCCCGACCCACAGGTCATACACATTTACCACAAACACCTTCCCCTGAACCCACAGACCCTGTAGTTCAATTGCTGGGCAAGTTGTCTGCATTGGGATGGAAGTAAATCCCCTGGTGAACCTCCTTCTGCTCTGACCTGGCACAACCCCTATCCTCAGCTGAGCACTCGACTCTCTCTGTCCCTGGGGTTTGTACAGGGTAGCAGGAAAGCAGCAGCAGCAGTGTTTCTACCAAAGCTGTTCAAGCACACTGATCAGTGCCCAACTGAAGTTTCAGATTACTATTCAGGACTTTTTTTTCTTTTTAAAACACCATTACTTCTTAAAATCAAACTCAGATAGCGGTTTTGGTTTCAAGAAAAAACAGTAAGACAGTATTTACCTTGTCCTTTTTCAAAAAATATAATTTTGGATTCTGCAAGAAAATTGGATCCTGTCACCACCATTTCATGACCTCCATTTACTGAGCAACTATTGATGCTGTACTTCTCAATCTGAGGAAGCTCTTGAGCAGACCGCTGAGCTTTAAAAAATATTAAGGAAAAAATTATTATGCACAGTTTTAATCATAATGACATTTATTTTATGATTCTAACTTGAAGAATCACGGGTGAAACTAAAATGACATCTATTTACATACACAATTCATATCTGTGTATGATTTATCTTTGTTTTAAAAATTATGTTTAAATTGCATAATTACAGAAAAGAAACACCAAAAAGCCATGAATCTCAACAGTCTCTATTTTTACAGCAAAAGAAATTTTTAGTTTAGGAATACTAGTTTAAAAATTATTTTAGTATTTTCTAGACAAAATGAATTCTAGGAGAAACTGAGATTGTTTGAGGTCATGTCTTGATTCTTTAGTGCTAGCATTTAACAAATGAACTCTCCAGAAGTTCAGCTGTTCACTAGATAAAGACAAGTAATGGTATAGACTCTTGTAAATGAAATGGTATTAGTTCTACCTGGAATGAATATTTTCTCTGAGATGAATCAGCTGCCCCTACTCATACAAAGGAACTACTGAAGCTGCTATGTGACTGCACTATAAGGTATTTTTTTACCCTAAACCTTCAGGCTACCACTTGGCAAGAAATGTCTTTATTTAAGATACCTCAACTTTTGATAATTGAGCTTTTACGCACAGTGCTTTTCACACTTGTTATATATAATTCTGGCAATAAGTATTTTCAGAATGACAATACTACTGACACATGCAGAAAACATGATATAAATTATGTGTAGTTAAAGCAATCTTACAGCATTCAACAGGGATGGAAGCAGTCTGCAGAGATAAGACTTTTCCACTAGGCTGTGGGATGTGAACACGGAACACGAGTCGCACTCTGGTGTTCTTCCTTCCAATATCTGTCTCTCCTTTACGGAGCTCTATGTCTGAATTGCGAAGCTTCAGAATACCAGCACAATCGATACTACGGGATGGAGAGGACGGACAGATGGAGCAGAAGAGAAATGGAAGAAAATGAATCAAACTATTGACAAAATATAGTCTGTAAGCCTTTCTTTTTTTGAAGAATGAAGCATGTTTTATTTTTTCCCCATGTTATGTTGTTTTAAGTGTTATTTTAGATGTCTGAGATTAAAAGAACTGTTAGTGTGAAAATGACAGCAAGTACTCTGTTGAAACATTTTGTCTGCTGCTTTTTCAAACCTTTAAAAGATTATTTGATATTGCACATTGTCTAACCTTCCAAGTAAGTTATTTAATATAGTAAACATCATTTACAAAGAGCAAGAGACCTATATTTAGTTCTGCCTTAGGAAGGACTAGGGAATGACAAAATGCATCCATCAAATCCCAGCTCCCATTCCACACAGTGGTCAGTTATTCACATGAAACACACTTACCTCAGTCAATTAACACATATGCATGAGAGCTTCCCTGCCTCTCTACTCCTTTACTTCTGACTACCTAAACACTGGTATGTTTTAAGAGACGTGTCAATCTTAATCATGATCCGCATTTGTGGAAAATATATTTTTCTACATGACTTTTCTTTCACCTTTGCACAAATGAAGAAAAAAAAAAAGACACATAGCAACCAAACAGCTGATTTATGGAGTGGTGTACCTGGCTGACATATTATTTTCAGGAAGAAGTGGAATTTCCAAAACTTTGGTGCTGGCAATGATTATCTCCTGACTGGCTGTGGCAACAGTTTTCCCAGTGATCCGGTGCACCTGGTAGAAGGCGTGAGGCCGCAGGTACCGATCGTCCGCTGTCCCGATGAACATCTGCAGGTTCACGGGCTTTTCACTGTAGCCCAGGAGCTGATGGAAAAACACATTAGTTGACTTCTGCTGCATCTGTGTGTGCAATTTTTCAGCAATCAGAAAACTGAGTACAGGCATCTGTCCCCAAAGACAAGTACTGGCAACAATTACCAGAACAAATGGATATTAAAATACCATTGTTACTATTTTAAAATCTTTCAAAGAGAATTGCTCTATCTACAGAATTTTGACATCAGAGCTATGTTATGTTATAGGTCTGCTTCTGATATGTTTTTTAATCAAAGTCTAATTATCAATTTTACTAAAGATGCACCTAGATTCCAGAAATACTAAAATATTTTAGTTTTTCTACTATGAAATTGGAATAGCAACTTTTGTTAAACATAAGAGGTTTTGTGAATGCAAATGTATCATGTTAGGACTGAGAAAATGTAATTAATAGCTGGAAAATCACGTGTGGTGTATTTTTGGTAAAGAAAATATTTAAAACCTCCCAAATTTTGCAAATATTGATTCATATATCTTTCCTTTTCTTAAATACACATCTAGCCACCAATACGTCCAGTTATCATAAAACCACCTGTTGCTTGAGCTAACAGCAGTAATTCTAGGCATAACACATTGAAACATCAGAAAAAATAATAAATTGACTCTAAAAGAAAAAGCTCATTTTACAATAGTACATTGGTAATATTATCCTGGAGATTTAGGGAAACAAGTGTAGCCAACAGTAATACCAAAGTTTCCTTTAGACACTGCAATTTTAAAACTGAAGCCTATAAAATTTTTCTTATAAATCCATTTTACTTCACCTTCCTGCAATTGGCAGATTGATGCACGCTGCAAGTTATATAATTTCTAAACTGCACTGGAGCAAATTTACGTTTCATTGACTTTGACATCAACTTATGTTCAAACCGGAGGCAGGGCCAGACAGTCATTCTTTAAACGTGGTTTTGTCATGTCAATATTTTTGTCTCTAGGGAGAGTTATTTGGTCACACAACAATATTATCCAAGCTCTTTACAGAACTAACACTTAAAAACCAAACAAAACATGTCAATTTAACCTACTCAGAAGAGTAATTTAACGCCAGTAGTCAGCAGCACAACAGCCCAAAGCACACCCACATCAGCAATCAGAAGCCCCACTGTTGGTGCACTACTCCTGGCAGGAAGTGTTATGGACCAAATGAATGCCTCGTTTATATATTCAACTTATGGCTTCAACAGCACCTACCAGACCTATCACTTTTATTAGAGCTTTCTCAATCAAAAATAGAAATTTGGTTTCTGACAGAAGCCTGGAAAGTCTTTGTCAAATATGTAACATCTTTTTGTTCTCCCTGGACTTCTCAGTACAAACACTGCTAAATCCAGCTAAAAAACACCCAACAAACCAAACCAAAATAACTCTTCTGACACTGAGTGGAGGTAGTCTAGATTATCAGAGTTGCTTCCCATGTAAATAAATGTGATAAACAAGCACTTATAAATGTTGCAGTAGATATAAAGAATCTCCTGTGGCCATCAGTGTACTGACAGGTTTCTCTCCATTCATCTGTAACTACAGGAACATAACTGGACCACAAGGAACTTTCCTCTTAGTGTTGTGATGAGAGTGGATCACAGAGGCTGTTACATCAATGAAATACATACACATGCACAAGTTCTGTTTTATACTTGATGCAGGACTCCAGGGTCTTTCCGAAAGATTTTTTTGTTAAATATCAAATGAATATTTTAATATTTTCTATTAGTCTGAATTATTTTAGGACATGTATTAGTTCAGCATTTACAGCAGCCATCTTTCACAAGTTCTCAACACTGTGACTCCATCATCCATTTTCCTCAGAGTTAAAATTAAATCTTAACACAATGGAATCCAGCCTAGATGTGACGTTAGTGTGTTCACTCTAATACTGGGAATTATAAAAATTACAAGCCAGACCTATTCAAAATTTTGACTAAGTTCCAAATGCGGTCACTGTGACAAAGCTAATTTCCAATTAAGGCTATTTTCCCCTTCCCAAACAATGGTCTGTACACAGCAGTTCTAGAGATACTGGCGATATGAGAGATAAGGAGGGGTGGTAGGGATACTTGTAAAAATAAGCTGGTCTGTCTACGGTCCATGGAGAAAACATCTTCTACAGAAGCCTACACAGAGCAGGAGTTTAGTT
Organism: Neopelma chrysocephalum; assembly: GCF_003984885.1. Classification (NCBI taxonomy): domain Eukaryota; kingdom Metazoa; phylum Chordata; class Aves; order Passeriformes; family Pipridae; genus Neopelma; species Neopelma chrysocephalum. The sequence goes on from NW_020897787.1 coordinate 2,190,934, forward strand.
TAGGGAAGTGAAACATTCCCTGCGCCAACAGTTGCACTGTTATTGCCTGAGAGACTCTATGGCCATACACATTTGAATTGCTCAAAGCCATGTCTAACACTAGTTTTCCCTCCATGATTTTTGATCCTCTGTGCTCACCCTGAAATCCCATTATGGAATACAGGGTCTGGTTTATGCAAAGCATGTTCTGGGAAAGGCAAGTCTGACACAAAATGCCCACTCCACCACAGATTAGTTATATATCAATAGGTTACCACGTGCATTTGCTGCAGGATGCTCTTGTGATACCAGCCTGTGTGCTTGAGTCATACAGCACGGCAGTACACCTCTGTAGCAAAGCAGACATTTGAAACTATTTCACTACAGTTTCAGGAGAAGTAAAAACCCCACAAGACCCACACACTACCACCTTCAGTCAATTTTCTTCTGCTTTACATATTAAATTAAATGAAAAACAAGATGCCCCAAGAAGACTACAAGGAAAATACTATAATGCAACAGAATACACTTTAATAGTAATTTAGAAGAAATCGATGCATTTTATAATTCCAAGGCATATAAATAAGGCACCCCAAAAATTATCTGTAATAACATCAGGAAAAACCACTGAAAATTTCGTATATACTTAAAAGCCATGCTAGTGCAAACCAGTCCCAAAACAGAAAGCCAACAAGGCCTCCCCTGAACTAGGTCAATCAGATGCTTCCATTATAGTTTTGTCTCAAATAAATTGCTATAAAGGATCTGCAACAATGTCCTCTTAAAGGTATTGGAATATACATAAATACGGTTAGGTAGAGAGTAGTAACACATTGGCAAGGTAGCAGAGACTTCAAAAATGTATATTTTGCATTGCTGATAATTTATTGCATTTATTCAAGGTTTAAAATAAAAAGAGAAAAAACATTGTAAAGCCATAAATATGAACAATGTGTGCAATACATGTGGCAACTAAATAAGCTAGGGGTGAGGAAGAAGAGAATAACCCCTATTTCCCACAGCAGAGAGTATAATTCAGGGCCTGATCGCAGTAACAGGGCCACATTAAAGGGAAACATATCCCAGCCTTAAGCAGGCAATGAACAGGCTGCACAGTGTCCTCGTGTTCCCAACAGCCCTAGTTACAGCAAAAAGCCAGTAAGCCTAATTAGCTGTGGATGCTACTGAGACAGCCTGATGTGCTAGTGAAACTCGGGGAGCTGGAGAGACTGTCAAAAACACGTGGATAAAAACCCCTCAACCTTTATTATACAAATTTGTGCTTTAGAATTAACATTTTCCCATAAAATCTTGTGTAATAAGCAAGCTGACAACTCCACGCATGCCATGGATTCTGCAAAAGTAAATCAAAGATTTACAGTGTCTGTAATGAAAGATAAGAGTCTGTGGGGGCCAATGAGCCAAAGCTTCAGTAGGAAATGATCTGCTGGCTCATGGAGAGGATGCCCTGCACATCCCATGGGTGTCTATTACCTAATCACTCAAAGGCCACAGTGAAACCAACACACTGTGTAGCACAACAGAATTAAAGACAGCCCATGTCACACCATTCCTGAGAAGACAATGCTGGATTACTCTGTTAATGCACCTGGAAGTTCCCCCACTATATCTAACTACAGGTGAATTCAGCAGTTTGCTGAAGGGTATCAAAGTGTTCTGAAATCCATTCTATGGCTAATCCTGGTGAGAGCAAGCCTTGGATGTCTCTCCCTGTGCAAAACCTGTACAAAATAAGTAAAGCAGAACTTTCTGCCCACCAGACTTGGTCCCCGCTGGAGACTGAATCATCATAGGATCTGAACTACCTTCTGTCTCCCAGGAATGGTGTCATCTCCAAAAGAAAAATCGTATTTGGAGCCTGAATTGCCATTATTGATGCAATACCTGTCTTGTGAATAACAAAGAAGACTTACTACCCCAAATCAACTTCAAATCAGGAAAAATTACATATTTTGGAATTTAAAATGCATTCCTTTTAAATACAATTTTGTTCTCATTCAAAAAAATGTTGATTGTTCTTAATTTCATTGACAGCAGGGTTATTACCTCATCTGCTTTATGCACAGTTCTGTATGTTAAACAGCCCAAACATTTAAGTCAGTAGAACAAAACTCCTAATTGTTTTTCAATGAAAATACCTACATAATTAACTTGAAAGAACATACACTATGCTTTGTTCAAATACATAATGAAGACGTGGTATCCGAACGTTTATTTCACCTTAGAAAAGAACACACAATACACACAAATAAGAACACAGTGTCTTTGTACAGACTATAGGTATTTAAATAAAAGCATTTTACAACCTACTGGCAAGTGCTGCAGAATCACCACGATGAAGATGTGTTACAGTAAGTCACTACAATACCAGCATGCCCCGGATTCAGTCACGGGTCACTTACAGATGGACAGGAACTTGAACTACTGCTCGAGCCCTAGGCAGACTTTCAGGTACACCTTCCAGCATTTACTCCATTAACATGCAGTCCTAGACCTGCTCACTACAAACAAAAGTTACTAATTTCACTTTAAAAAAAAAGATAAAGCACTTTCCCAGGAGCAGTAAACAGTGTGCTGTAGACAACTAGTAAGTTACTGCACAGTGTCACTACTGACCTCTAGAAACCCTGCTCTGTAACAGAATCCTGATCCACCACCCACTGCTCTGCTGAGGAAACTCAGCCAAGTTGTTTTTGTGTTTCTATATCGTTTCCATAGCAAAGGTCAGTGCCTGCGTAAGTTAAACTAAAGCAGGAAGGCTGAAGACTGAAGGTCACCACAGGATAAGCCAGAAGGGCTTCGCGCCAAAGCGCTTCCAGCCGCATTACTACACTGCACACAGGAAACCCAGGCATGGCTGTACTGAGTTCAGAGCTCTTACCCAGGAACTACAGATGGGCAGTTAATGAGAGAACTTTGGGATCAACCAGAAGTTGTACTTTAAATGGCAAAAACATTCCTACGTTCTTAATGCACACATGGAAAATATTTTTAAAATGTGTAACACTAGATAGTATATACATTGATTTGATCACTGAAGACAAGCAGCATTTAAACTTGGAATTTTGTGGCAGAGGTGAGAATCTTTTCCTTGCTGAGGAAAGCAGAGAGGTCACATCAATTAAGAGGCATCGACCTGGAAAAAATAAGTTAGCACTTTTCCAGATTACACAGAGATTATACTGGGACCATATTTGGCACACGTCATTGGTTCCATACCGCTATCTAAAGGAAACCTTGCAACACATGAAAAACTTGTAAGAAGACTCTTCATAGTCTCTAATACTTGAAAGTGCTACCTCTTCACCCCATCTCTTTTTTTTTTTTAATTAAGAAGGTTCTGTCCATGTTTTTCATGTATTGTTGCAGGCTAAGTATCACCAATCTCTATTCAGGTTGTAAAAGCTATTTATCCAGAAGATGTCATTTCTTAAGACATGAAACAAAACTTGAGAAAAATATCCAACAGAAAATATACATTTCACAGTAACCAGATACTTACCAGACAACACCGGTATACTTGGAAATAGCCTGTTTTTCTGAATCAAAGTGTCATCAGTTTATTTACAAAAAGCCAAACACCTAATAGTGTCACTGAATCCAGAACTGATGTCAGGGTTTCATATGCCTACACTTTCAGTCTTAGAATTGAAGGGAAACATGGAACTGGGGAGGGCTGGTGGTGGTGGTAGGGTAAAAATAATTTCAATAGCTAAGTTTTATGCTCAGCAATCAAGCAATACCGTGATACCAATAACATTCAGACAGTGCCAAAACCTATTTGATCATATTTTTAAAGCAATTTTCCTGCAAAACTTTCCTCCATATATTAGGAAAATGCCATGCTTAATCAAACTTTTACTGAGGCTTACTACTCAAGTTTTATCTTTTATGTGGCTTTTCTTGCTTGCTAATTGAAGATGAAGATTTAATCAACACTTTAGTGCTCCTTCCTCTTTATGCAATTAATTCACTGCTTATGGCATTACTGGATTGGTAAAGTAGGCTGATTAGAAAGAAAGCTTTTACATACAAATAGGCCTCCCTAAAAATAGGGCATAGTCTTGAAATACAAGGCATGTCAGGGGTAAAGTTTGGGATAATCAAGTCTTTTGTTTACCAAAGTTAACAATCTACCTTCACCAAATGCACCAGTAACTACATAAAAATCCTCAGTTCAAACATGAACAGGGAAGGAAACACAGAGCTGTGTTAAGAACTACAAGCACTTACTAAACATTTATTTCAGATGGAGATTTCCTAGGCTTTTCAACACTTTGATATGAAAAGCATGTTGTAACTAGTTATTTCCTCCTTGATATTCTCACAGCAGCTGGATGCACTTCAGTGACTTCTGTATTCCTTAGAACAATCCCCAAAGTCACAAGGTAAGGAGGACAAAAGACAAGAATGGAGGCCCTATTCTAAAGGGTGAAAAGAAAGATAAATCTGTTCTCTTGAATTAGGTATTTTTTCCTTTTACTTTGGAAGACTGTCTGAGCAAAGATATGGTATAATTCACCATGAAACATAAACAATCCTAAAGGAAAAGAAACTTTACTGCTTGAATTTCGGTCCACTTTGAAAGTAAAATATTATTTTATTTCTTCTTAAAACTTAAAGAAAAAAAGCAAACCATGCCTTCTAAATGTTTTGCTCCCTTAGACAGGGGAGATGCAACCCACAAGCCTGGAGTTTTTTGGACAGCAATACCAGAGAGGCTTTGAAGAAACAAATATATTTTCTTACAGATATTTTTCCACAAGGATTTCACTTTTGAGTGGTGTGCAGTGACTTCCCTAAAGAACTGTGAAGATTGTTGGGTTTAAAAGCTGAAGGGCTGTCTGCCAAGCTGAACAGCACATCTATCAGCAATTACTTGGGAATAAAAGCAAGGGATGACAAGGATTCAAGAGCATGAAGACGAACATAATTTGAAACAAAAGACACAATGACTAACATCAGTGGTACAATTTATCATGAATTTATCAACAGCTGCATTTAAAAAACTTGAAGCAAACCATATACATAAAATGAAGAAACCAGAGCTCAGAGAAGCTATTGAAAATCAGACTGACCACAGTCATCTCTTGTAGCCTTGCAGGGGTACAATGAGTGCAGACCCATAATCTTCAATGGACTGTTTCAAAGAGACTGCAGAAATTCATGGAAGAAAACTCCATTCAGATTTATTAGGCAATATCCCAACCACTGGCTCAGAAAAGTCTTACCAGCTCATAGGAATTTATTTTATTATTTCATTCTGATTCTGCAAAGGTTATAATGTTACAAAAAGTTAAATGTCTGATTTTAAATATAAGTATGTGAAACCAAAACATCTACTTCCCCTTCCTGGAGCACAGTACTATTTTCTATCACTTGATTATTTGATGTACCTTTCCATCAACTGAGAAGGAAAAGTACATCAAAAAATATCTTTGTCTTTTGCTAAATAAACTTATTGAGTAGACTGACTTGAAGATTTTAAAATAGTACAGACCTTCGCGACTGTAAAAAAAAAATAGTGAGAGATAAAAGGAATAAACTTCATTAAACTATCAGGTAGGGGCACAAGTCCAACTAAAAACATTTTAAAGGTCATCACAAAAACAAACAGGTCCTGCAAAGGACCAAAGCAAACAAGAAATTGCAAATATCAGTGCATTATTGGTCATGGTACCACGTGTTTACATTCTTCCAGGTATAAAAACTTGGATTCCTATTTCTGAAATCTCACACTTCTACACACTCACTGCTTGCAGACAGGACTGAAAGTGTTTTAAATACTGACTTCAGGCATTTCTGAAGAGTATTTTAGCTTGTTCCTGTCTAGTTCTACACAATGCAAAAAAGGATATAATTTAATAGCTAAAATAGTGTTAGACTAATAGTCCAACTTCACACAGTGCAGAATTGCCAATCACATGTAACTGGTCATCACACTGTCCATCTGCACTTTGCTCTACTACACTCTTGGAAAAGAAAAAAACAAAAACAAAACAAAAAAACTTTACCAAACAGGCGGGGGGCCGGGGGCGAAAAGACTGCTATTCCTGAAATACCAACTCCAAATGCTAATTATGCTATGAACAGTTTTTGGACAAGCATTTCTGGGATAGAAATAGGTTATTCCCACATAAGCTGTAAAAGAAACCCCATAAATTGCTTTTAATTTAGAAAAAAAATTAGTAAACATATGATACAAAAAGCAGATGACTGTCATCCAGTGTGTCATTTTTATTGTTTTTCATACCAATTTCTGCATTTTCTAGATTGAGCATTCAAACACAGTAGATGCAGCAATATGGCTTTTGCTATCTCTGTTGGTGATTCTGAAGCATCGTGGCCAGGCTTTGCGAATGAAGGTTTGGGAGGGGCTCTACCCACATTTGCTACAAGCACATTGGTGGCTCAAGAGGCCAATGTGAGACAGAAAAGTCCGGTTGCAAAAGGCACAGCAGAAGGACTCCTTAGGTGGTATTGACATGATTCTTTCTGCATTGTCTTTTCTCCTTGAGAATGAGATTCTGAAGCAGAAGATGCCTAAATAGTCATCAAATTGTTCTTGAAAGATATGTATTTTTAGAATCTCATCCAAAGGTCAACGTTTTTCCCAATGCAGCCCATCACACAGTTCACACAGACTGATACTTATCTTCTGCCTTCTGGATTTATTGGCAGTTTGCTGTCACCAAATGACAGTAGGCAACTACAGCTGGAATACAGCCTGCCTTCTGGTTATGGACAAAATAGGAGTAAATTCAACACAAAAATGAAAATTAAAGAGTGAAAGCCAGGAAGAATGGGAAGGGTCACAAAACATTGAAAAAGTGTGCTATTCATTGGGCATAGAGAAAGGAGAGAATTCTGCTATTATACTTGATAGTCAAGTAGTTACATGCATTGGCCCCACAGAACACCTGGGAAAAGGTGACAGCCACAGAATTACAGGCCAGGAAACATACACTCACTTAGACAGCCCTTTTGTTAATTTATTGTTATCAGATCATCTCTGACATTGCTGAGTTACATCCTCTCTTGTTGCTTCCACCAGAACTCAGGCAGAGTTTGACAGGCTTTTTGAGAAACATTCCTGTTTCAGAATTTTCAAAGTAGTTTTTCAGCTCAATTAGTTTAGTTTCTCTTCCACTGCAGCTCTTCAGTCATTACTTCAAGCTCTGCAATCACTTTAAACAGAGCTGACATTGAGTCCCTCAGACAGCAGATGACTGTTTCCTTGTCATCGACCAGCAGTGCACAGCCATCCAAACAAACTAGCTTAGATTTAGTATTTCTTTCCATTTTGATCTTACACTTTTCTTCAGCTGTAATACTGCTGAGTTGTCCATATGGATTACATGATGCTTCCCCTCCTCTGTTACTGTGAATCAGCTACAGAAATAATTCTGTTTACGGAGGAGGAACTGATGAATCCATAAACCTTTCACAGTACAGTAAAAAGACACTTCTGGTACAGGCAAATTCTTAATAGCTACCACTGCTCCAAGTTTATCTCGCACACATGGGCTATAAGTGGATTCTATATAGTGTCTGTTCCAGATACACCATCTATTTTAGAACAAATTACCCCTATCTCTAACTGATTCCCACAGTGTTGAATGGCCACAGGACAGATACTCCTCGCATACAGAATGGCACTAACAAGTAGCTGTGAGCTCAACAGTCCCCAGTACATCCCATTGTATGGTTAGCAAGATGACTGCCATGTAGATCACCACCTTCCCCAGCAACAGGACAAAAGAGAAAACGGAAGTACTTCTTGGTGTGCACAACACAGCTTACAGAACTTACTACCAAAAGTTATCATTAAATTTAAAATACTTTAGCTCAGAAAAGTGCAGAAATTGACAGGAGTAGCAGGAACACAATATATAAAACTAATTTTCTTGTTCGAAAAAGAAAAAATCATTTTAGATCAGGAAGCTAAGATATAAAAGTAAAACACCCCAAACTATCCCTGAGAGATCTTTATCATGTGCCACCTGCTCTAAAAGGCTTTTCTGGTTTTGATCATAGGCATTATCCAAGTGAAGTCTCATGAAGAACTTTAACCCGTTTAGGTAAAAGTAAAAGCTCATTCTAGCAAATTGTAAGTCTAAACATTATTTATGTACAATTTGACGTGGGGGAAGGGTGGGAAATTCAAGCAATGATGATTTTTCACTTAGAGTTGTTTGAAACGTGACAGCTACTTGTTTAAAAGGCTTTGTAGATGGGTTAAGTTCCTACTCTAACCTATGAATTAGAATGGTAAACATAGACAGTGCTTAGAGGCTATGTCTCCTGGCAATGCACTACAAAATTTCCACATAATTCGGATGACAAAAGTTCAACATGCCACCTTTCTCCTTGCAAACCATTCTGCTAAATTACTTATTCCTTCCCTGTGAAAACTGTCAGCCTTATCATGCAGATTCTCTACCAAGGTAAAAGAAACTGCTCCAGATGACATGAATTCACTGGAACATACTCCCAAGAAGGCAGAGATTAAAATTAAAGGTATCTGCTAGTTAGAACATTTTGTATTAGAAAACAAGAGACCGTCATTACAGAATTTGCTTTCTTAAAAGTTGAGACACATACAAAGCAAAGCATGATGCTCCACTTACTTGATTTCCTCCCATTTGGAAATAAGCTGATTAAATGTACTCACAACAGATGATGCCAAATTTGTCAGAAGCTTAGTGTCCTAGCAACAGGTATGGTACAGTATTAGTAATAGACTAATGACATGCACTAATAGATTACTGGTTTGAAGCTATGTACTATCTTAAAATATCTTTATTTTAAATAATACATCAACTGCATGTGCAGAACTACAGAGGTTTCACAGTTTGGAAATTCAATACTCCAGCTTTCTATAAAAATTATTTTTTTCAAAAGCAAACCAAATTGTGTAAGAAGCAAAAGCACACAGGCCTTCCGGCACCCAAAGATGTGGCAGCTGGACTTGACAACCACTGTAGGTCTGTTCCAATTGAAGTATTCTATTCTATTTACCCACATTCTTTCTCATCTCTGACACTGGTTAACACACAGTTATTTTACATAGGAAAATGCTGAGTGCTTTACTGCAGTGATCACATACATGAAAGTGACTGGTCTAAAGCTAAGAGCACCGAAAAGAAAAAAGCCAGAAACAAGCAGTAATGCATATTATGCACTGGATTTGTGTAATAAGCTTCCAGAAGTACTGGAAAATATTTCAATTTGTATTTAATGTCTGCTTACAGATATTTAGTATTTACCTTTACCAAATTTGGCCCTCTGCATACTGTTTTTCCCAGCAGTGAGTAAAAAGTTAATACGAATCAATGCTTTGTTTCCTAACAACTTCCTCTCTCCCATCGAACACAACAATTAATTCCCAATCCAGCTGGAAGAGACCAAATTGCAAAGTAGAATACTGATTTGCATTTGTATTCATTTTAATTCAGGGAGGCCTAGTACAACGCATGAGACTGTCAGACACTTAAATTCTATTCTCATTTTTAAGACAGCATTCTTGTACAGTGAGGTATTTCACAATTTCAATGCAAATAAATAGCTTTTAAAATCATTAGTGTAAGTCACATAGGCTACAGATCTGTCATATGAGTAGGAGAAAGGATGGGGACAGATTATGCCAATCCTACCAGCACTTTGCATCTGGTCTCCAATAGTAATGACTTACTCCCAACTACTGGAAGAGACTAATTATTTCAAATACATTTTTAATGTACAGACTGTTATAGCAAAAGATTTAGGACTGAAGCTCTGGCCATCATTTTACTGGAAAAGAACAGGAAATATCCTGGATTTGGAGGAAAAGACAAACCCTGCTGTAACCTTCATGTAATCAGATTTTTTTCACATTGTTTTATAAAGATTTTGTAACTGTTAAGATAAAGACCATTAAGCAAGATTGAGGTGAATAAGCAGCGAGACATTGCTTTCACTCAAGGATGTGGCAAACATAACCAAGGCATTTTAAGAAGTCCCACAGTTCCTCATCTTCCCCATGTTCAGTGTAAGAGGATAGGTTCCCTTCCAAGCTGCATGAGCCAGCTGACACTGTGGGTATTAAAGGAGACATCAGTGACTACCCCTAACCAATTCAGAAGTCTTCCCAGCATAAGGCAAGATATTTGTGGACGCACCAGAACGCTCCGAGAGGAGCACGTCACAGCTTGTGCACACAGTTATTCCAACAATACCAAACCCACACACCTTTCTCTTCAAGGAGAATATGATGCCAAAGTTTTCTTATGAAAGCCAAGCCTAGTTTGCCAGGATCTTACATCTAATTCTGAGCTCAACAATAATTGGACAGTGTTTGCAAACTATTTAAATAATACACTTTAGATGCCACTAGCATTTGGAACATATAGCATTAGCTATAAAAACCCAGCTAAAGCAACTGTTAATGGCAAGTACCACTTATAGAAACAGTCAGTGCATCACCACGCTCTGTGTGGCAATGAGGACTGCTGCCTGCACTACTGCATTTTCTTCAAGCTGATCAAAACTGTTCTAAGAGACAATAAACCTTCCATGATTCTGTTAAGACAACAGAAACCATGTCAAAAAAAGAAAGGCAAGAAACAAGTTTTACTTGCCCTTGCAGATAAGTAGTCCAAATCTAGTGGAACTAGGTGATGTCTTACTTTTCAAGGAGACAGCAAACATTAAACTGTGAGTAAGAATCTTTGGTATATGCTGAAGAAATAGAATAGTCAAGTTTAATTTACTACAAACATTTAAGTGAAAGTTAAAGGAATTTATGGGTACCATTTCACAGAAATAATCTAATAAAAGAACAAGAGGCATTTTATAGCATTCAGAAGCTGTTTCAACACCAAAAGGAAGACTTCTGATTCAAATGAAGCTTTACCACATTTCAGTAGAGTTTCAACTAATTACAGTGACTTCTCTTACCTGCCCCCATGCACAGTCCTTCCTCCTTAAAGTTTGTGTTTAATAATAATAATACACTATTGCACTGTGAACCCATTCACAGGCATAAAACTTCATACAGCATAAAATTGTGACATGCATTGTAACTGTAGTAAACTTTAAATTTTTTAGCAACCAAAACTAACTTTTGTATTGAACTAGTTCCATTTAAGGGAGGAAATCTTACCCAGGAAAGACTGTAAGCTTCACACAAGGGAACAATTCACAGCATTGTAAATACCAATAACTGTAGTTAAAAAAATTACCTTCTATTCAAGAAAGGCAGACTTCCTACCTTCACTACAGGGTGTCCTCCAGTAGATGCTTTTACTGCTCCTCGGCTTCCTTCTGTTTCATAGTGAGCTCTGTGATGAGTTTTAGGCTGGACTTCTATTTTCAGTTCACACTGCCCAAAATGACTTGGTAAAGGCCAGTCAAGAGGTGGCAATGAAGATGTGCTGCAATCAAGATGAGCACACTATGATTACAAGAACTGTGCCATCTGGGCACAGTACAAGCAAAGCCTTCACTGTAAAACACAATGATATCACTTTCCTAACAAATGATAACCAAAGAAGAATACCTACTAGCTTAAAAATCTTATATGAAAATTCCAAAATTTTGCTGGTACATTAAAATCTTCAATTAACCCCAATTTATTTTGGGGTTGTAAGAATGGAATTTCTTCTTTCCAACACCTGATTGAAAGAAAGGTACTGTATGACCTCAAGCCTCACACTACCAGTGCTACTCTACAATGCCTTTATATTAACTTTTTATCCTCAAGAATATCAGGAAGCAAGTTCAAATGTGGTTTAGAGGGAACTGTATAAATTCAGTCTCTGCCTGTCATTAAGTTTTAACTCTCTGCATTATTATCTTTCAACTTGTTGTTTTTGTTTTTCTAAGTTTGGCAAGCACTGCACTTTGTTAACTATCATTAAAATGAACACTATATGATCATCCGAAGTTTTAAAAAGCTTGTTGTTCTACCTAAGCATAAAGACTTACTGCAACAGGCAATGAAGACACCTAGAGTACATGTTCAGCTTATCCACAGATATACCCTTTTACATATCAGCAAAGTCACTCCAGGGAAAAACAAAAAGCAGTTATTAGAAGTAATATGGAAGACCTTCAAACCAAAGTTTTCATACCTACCCTTTTACCTGCACAGATTTATAGACTTAACATTCTAAAAAGATGAACAATCAGATTCAAGTCAGTAATTACCTAGTGGAGTAAATTAAATTATGAACATTTAAAAGTGAACATTTATAGCATTGTTTACCAAACAAGAGTATTTACAATAAAAATAAGCTTCTATTCACATAGTTTCGTTCTACCTTACTCTGACCAACAGGAAAAGCAAATTAGGTTTTAAAGTAATGGACAAATATTGGTTTGTATTGTCATCTGGGAAAGCTCAAATCCATCTCTTTCCACTTTACAGGAAGTCAGGCAAAACCCCACCCCATCCATCCAAATTTCCACAAACGTGGATAGCCACAGGCCCATAAAAGGTAAATTCTGGAGAATTTAGCTAAGACTAAACCTAGTGGTGCAGTACTGTTAACACACCTGGAACATGTTTAAGAATAAGCAGCTTAGCTGCTTCACAAGTAAGCAAGAATTTAGTGTTCTGAAGATTCCTGTGTCCCGACAGGACAGCACATAGCACGACAGCATTTGCATTAGCCGCTCACCGTGAGTTTTCTTCAAAGTTATTTCAGAACAAAAGATTAAAAAAATTAAGAACCTTGGTTCCTTACACCCTTCACTTTTCAGTCTTGATGGGGGAGGAACATTTTTGTGGATATTCCCACATGTTTCATTACTAAGTTCTACCCGGTTCAGTGCCATATTACAGCTTGTGACAGTCTTTTACAGAAGTTTCTCTAAATTTTTTGCCTTTAAGTGAGTAAAAACCTTATTAACAATGCAGTAATCTACTAGTAAATCACCAAATCACATGTCAGGAAATGGAAATAATGAGTGACAGACATTCTAATACTTTCAATAAATCAAATCTTCACATGCTGTTGAAACAGCACCAATCTGTAAACCTACAAATGTTCTTCCAATAATACCAGGGGAGTTTTATAATCTGATTAACGCAAGCTTCCTAAAGCTCATACTCACATCATATCAAGACTAAAGGCTCCAGAGAATAGCAGCTATTAAAGGGAACTAAGAGGTAAAGAAGGAACCCTTCAGTAGCATTCTCAACATTTAAAGTTATCACTTTAGTGATAGTTTTATCAATATTAGTTTAACAGATTCTTCCTCTGCAACCATTATGTCCAAAACAGAACTGATTAAGGCTACACAAAATTGACAGGAAACAACGATGTTGAGTACAAAAACAGTCAAATGTGTCCATAAGGACTTCAGTATTCAGATTGCAGAAGTCAGGGCCCAGCTCTTGGTCTGACTATGCCCCTCTCACACAGGAAGAAACTTAGGCCAGAAACAAGGCTGCCCGTTTGCACTTGGCTGTGACCCTATATATGTGGGACAGAAGGAAGAACAAAGCCTATGAGAGTCATTAAAAATAAGGCAGTTAAAAACTTAACACTGTTACCTTCCACCTGTTGCACTGCCCTGGATAATGCACTGCACAAACAGCTGGGGCTCCGTGCAGACAAACTGCCAGTGCTGGTTCCTCAGCTGAAGCACATCAGCCATCAGCTCAGCTTCAGTCTAATGCTCTCCTGGACTCCTTGCTTAGAAAGCTTTTGAACACAGGTGGACCTGATATAAGAACTCATTTTAGCCACTCGGCATGAAAATGTTCCTCCCTCTTTGTAGTCACTAATTCTGGTAATAACCTTTGAGAGACACACACTAGTATTTCCAGATACTTGTGAAAGTTCTTATTTCCTTTGTTGGTTGAGATTCCCAGATCTCCTAGAGTGATTCTTTTATTAATTCTTAGTTGCAGAAAAATGAATATTTTCCACTTACAGGTCCTCCCGACACATAATAAGGGAAAAAGCTCACTGACTATACAGTGGGGATATTCCACATCTCATCTCAGTTTTTGCAGAGATGAACCCACTGAGTATCCTGTGACAAGTCAGTGTTGCAACACAGCAAACCCCTGGGAATCTTAAATAATAACTATGGTCCAATACTAAGGTTTTCAAGAATGCTTGTAGAGCAAAACTACTGCTGTGGTTGCTCTTCCCTGCCTAGAACAAAGCAATATTCTCCCTGGTGGAGGACTTCTGAAGTCAAGATTTTTGGGGCCATTCCAGATGCCACAGTGGCTTATCAATAGACTTTATTAATACTGTTTACATTCAAAATACCACTGTTCTATTACTAGCAGACCCACAGTTAATGATGCTTTCAGAGTATTGATACAGTATATTGCCAAGTAAGAATTTATATTCTATCATTTCAGAACAAAGTGGAGAGCTGGATAACACCTACAGCACAAAAGGCCCCATATTAAACACCACCTGAATTTCTCTGGATTCATTAATGGTGTGTAAACATTACAGCACTAGCCTTGCTTATTAAAAATCTAAGAGGTTCAAAGTTCTCTAGCTTGGCTCACTTAAGTGGGTCCTTATCTTCAAAGTCAGCGATTTGCAAATATTTTCACTTCAAAGTTTTGCTAACAGAGCATAGCTGGTGTTATTTCTATTTATCAAAATAAGGTGATAAATACTTAGCAGTCTAACTTTGCCTCTAGTCCACTCACGTTGAAAGATTTTTCCTTCTTAAAATTAAGACCAAAGTCCCAACAGTTATGGTAAAAATATCACATAATACTGTTCCTCTCTACTCTCTAGACTTCCAAAACAAGCACACAGACAAGAGAAGCAACTTTTCTGAGTATTCCACCACTATATTTAAACTAAATTTTTTTTGAGAGAATAAGTGACATTGCCAGCAATCCTAGTTTCCAACAGTAAAATACTCAAGTTGCCATTATATATCCATCACTACAAAGATTCCTGAGCTGTAAATACATCTGTCAAAGCCTGTTTGTTCATCACCAAAGACACTACCTGATGTCTCATCACTTCTCAGTGTTACAAATTAAATTCATGACAAAGCAGTCTGAAGACACAGGCCAATTTACCTAGTAGTTTTTAAATCAATGTAAAAGTCTCTAAGAATTTCATGGAGGAAGTAAAAGCAACTAGGTTTAATTTTAAGATTTTTGACCATTAATGAATATTGCCTGGTTATCTTCCAGACACAAAAGCACCATTTATTCCCATCAAATACTGCAGGGTTAAAAAAGAAAAAAGAAAGAAATTAATGACTCATTAAGTTTACTACCCTAAGAAGTGCCTACTTGCTTGAGACACAAATTAGATTCTCAAGACCCACTTAACAGAACCTAAAACTTACTGTTCCACTAGTTATTCATATTAAAATCATAAGTCTAAAGCAAAAGATAACAAAAAAATAAACATAAAAGCAAAAATAACAGAACTCCCACGATTTTCAATTGCATCATCAGTGACCACTCTTCTAAAAAAAACCTCCATGTTACCTATACCAGTGCTGGCCATATCTGTGATGCTCCTTAACTCCAGAACACCATAACCACCAACAATGCTGCTGATCTCTTTTGACCTGTACTTTTAGTGACAAGTTCTGACCAAAGTTGTTATATTACTTGCACAGTAGAGATTTCTAGGTCACTCCTAGACTCTTTTTATTCCCCTTGTTCAAGTAAGAAAAGTACTGTAAAACAGACTTTCTAATAATTTTTTTTTTGCACTTTCTGGAAATCTTACAACTCAAGCTCTAACAGCAAACGTGCAAGAAAATAATAAAATCAGTATCTTTATTGAATGTTGGGAAATAAATATATAAATATCAATTGTATAATTCTTTATGACAACTAGGATGCTCACTTTTGGTCGCTATCTTGCATTTCATTTCTATTCATAAAACATAAGGGTCAGCTTAGCTACCCTGCATTATAAGAACCAAAATTATAAAAAATTATATGACAGAATGGAATGTTTAACATATTGAAGATACACACTGTCATAGCACCTGTGGAACAAGCTACAACTGCTGAGTAATTCAACATTTCGCTTAGGATACAGTTGCCAGTGCAACCATTTCCACTAATTCAATAGTCAGATGACATTTTGGCACCAAATGTATACATTTTAATAGATTTATTTAGTTTACTTGTGTATAGGTGTAGTCTTCCTTTTCTTCTGCCTGTTTGCCCATTTTATATTTACAGAAATTCTTCAGTGCCAGCTTCTAAATAAATTTTGGCATTTAAAAAAATATTTTTACTTTTTAATGAAACATTGAAATTGCTTTTTTATTCAGTTCTACTCAGTTCTCCCTATGACAAGAAACAGGCTTAACTGAATTATCTATTTCCTAAACTACTTTGGTCATCCCACAAAAGAACCGTAGATCCACATCCCATCTTTCCACATGCCTATGTGCTCATGAGCTTTAGCGCTGCAGTGATGCTCACCTTTTATGAACTGTGTTAGCCTGCAAGCTAACAAAAATGCCAAGTTAGGACTGCTTAGCATCCTACAGAAATGTAATACAATTCCAAAATACACTGGTTAGGAAAAACAGTTGTTACTGTTTTAGTTTGAAGAAAAGACTCTGGTAACAGATTAGAACACCTATTATTAACAGACATAACAATTCTTAAACCCCCTAAAAATTTCAAGACAGTTAATGTATCTGTCAACATAGCAGTTTCAGATCTGGTAAAAGAGATTTTTTGCAGCCAGTAGCTTTACTCTTAAATTTCACATCCATAAACAGTTACGTGGAAGGACATTAAAAGAGGGGGAAAAAAAAAGCCTTCTAGCTACTGAAATCAATACAATTCTGAGGAGAGAAATTAAATCATTAGGCAAAAAATGACAAAACAGCTGAATAAGCAGTGTTTAAATATATTTAGCTATTAACAAGACAAGCTAGTTGATAACTTCTAAGGAATTTATACAAAATTTTGCAATGATAAGAACACCACATTTTATCATTAACTACCAAGATTTAAGCTTTGCCTTTTTCAAAATAGAGCATACACGTGAAGAATCCTAACCTATCCACCCCTCAACATCCCCGAAAAAGAGGAATTGCTTCATTTACTACATCGTTGAAGAGCAACTCTTAAGCATTGCCCATGGACAGACTTATACTATTTTAACCAAAGGTATTTTAAAATCAATACAGAATAAAATGGAAGCACCGACATTTAAATCTATAATATGGCTTTTTATATGGATAATTGTGCTTTATAGGTATTAATTTAGTGGCTTCTCCTTCCCAGTACCTTCCTACCCCTTATTTTTAAAACCCATTAGAACAAGGAAAAGCTTCACAAATCAAATGGATATCCTGTGAGGAGTAATCACAGTATCTGTCCCCCCAGCAGCGATGCTGCTTAAGGAGCTCTTGTTTCTACTCTACCTACTGCACTGGCAAAGTGACTCCAAAAGCTCTAGGACTGGAAAGATCATAGAACTGGTCCATCCAAAAAGTAGTGGAATGGGAAGTTCTGATTACCCCGATCAAACCAGGTCTCTCTTCTGAGCCTCCACAGATCATCCTGCTAGCACATGACAGAACTACAAAAGGAAAAGAGTTATTTAACTCTGTGGTGGATGTTGGAAATACCCTGGAATGACAGCCCAGACAGCCATTCTTTCTGGATGATTTTCAGCATGGCATACAATTTTTTTTCTTTATTCTATTTCTAGAATTATATGAGCCTGAAGAAGCAAGTAGAAACAAAAGCAAATAAAATCCCCACCTTTTTTGTGGTCTCACAGTTCTATGAAATCAGGTAAGTCAGGTTTCTCTGGCTATATTAAAATGTCAACCACTCAGAATAGATGGAACTGCAAAGCGTGCACAAAATCTGCAGACATTTAATTCAGCTGGGCTCTGTGCAAGTACACAAACAAACTAATCCTATGTTACAATGCATCTACTGTACTTTTAAAAGAAGAAAAAGATGCGCATTTGGTATCTCAACTTATTTTTTCCTAATTATAACATCTACCTGCCTACAACAAGTTTTCTTTAAGTAAAGTCTTAATGCATCACTGAAATACAAGGACAATGCCTACTTAAGATGCGTTGGAGGGGAAAAACAGGAGGGAAAAACTTTGTAATCACTTACCGAAATATAGGAGTATGACCAGGCTTCGGTTTGTTCCAAGTAAAGTGTGAAGGAACAGAAAGAAATTGGTCTCCGGGCAAGTCTTTTTTCAAGGTGTGCTGAGATCCAGAGCAATCATCTACTGCAGTTTCAAGGGATGATGACAAGTTACCCTGCTCTTCAGGACAGATATCTACCTTTCCAGACAAAGTGGCAGTCTGATCCTCTGAGGTCTTTCTTGTTTTTAGAGGAATATCAGTCTCTGTACAACACTGAAATGGTGAAAGGCCAGAATTAAGGCCTTGGACATTATGGATGGAAGGGTTTAGCCACGTGTCTTCTGTTATGCTTCCTCTGGGAGAATGGCCAGGTGATGGAGTTGGAGAATGGTGAGGAGAGAGAGAACCAGCATAGCAAATCTCAGCACTGGAGTGTCGTCGTTTCCCACAAGGGGATGTAGGTCTTGATGAGGGCCTTGATGTTGGTCTAGGGCTTAACCAATTTTCATCTGTAATACTAGTTCTAGGAGAATGACAGGGAGACTGTCTAGGTGACAAGGAGTGCCCAAATCCATAAGGCTGCTGCCATGATTCATCACTGGGACCTCTCGGAGAACCACCAGGTGATGCCAAAGGAGAGCCAAGGGTAAATCGAGCAGCTGCTTCATTTAGCTCTGAGTCTACATCATCATAAACATGGGAAATGGATTCACAAGAGGAAGCATCTGAAAACCAACTTCTGGATGAAATGCTGCTGGCAGGGCTTGGGCTAAGGGATGATTCCCTGTATGATGGCTCAAGAGGAAGATAGAGATGGTCCCGTGAAGGCCTTTCCATATAGTCATTTTCTGTGCCATTTGTGTGTAGTTCATCTTCACTGGCTTCGATCCCCTGGTGACAGTTGGGTGAGATCGATGTAATTTGAATACTGGGGCACTCGAAGGGTTTGGGTCCACCTAGTGGACTGTATTTGGACTCTGGTACCTCACACGTGCCTTCATAGTTCTTATGGCTCTGAAGTCTTGTAGGAGGTGTCAGAGGAGAGGAGTGAGATTGCAGCCCATGACGAGGAATACAAATGGGCTGATTCACAGAGGACGATGGTTGGTCTACATTAAAGATGTATATGGACGCACAGTCATCTGACTCAAGATCTGAAAACAAAATTAAAACATAAAGAAAAAAAGGAACAGAGTCAGAATGCAATACTTGGAAAAATCCCATAAACAAAATCCTTTGTTTCCCAGATATGGACTGTTATCAACGTCATAGACATTTCCCATTATACTAGTTACAAAAAATAAAGCTAATTCTTAATTTTACATTTTCCCCAGTCATATTTACAGCATGGTTTTCTGTCATAAATCCTGTTTTCAACAAGATTCCACAGCTTATACACATCTTTAGTGGTTGAAATTATAATACAAACAGAAAAATGGGTTTAAATCTTGAAAGGATCTAAGCTTAAATATTCAATTCAAACTTTATCTTTCACAACTGTATTCCACTTATAATTTAACATTTTTCATCATAAATCATTTCAAAAAGTCATATTTTTGACTCAAACAGGACTATGTACTTTCTGCAAGTCTAGTCAATACTTACAAGCACTATAATATCACATACATAATATTTATGTATTTTAACAATAGAAAGCATCTTACAGTGACTCAAACGCGAATGAAGATTATGAACCACTAAAAACATTCAATCACAAGAGGCCTAACAAAGAATATTATTAAAGGTATTATAAAGAATCGTATTCCAAGGATCTTTTTTTGTTGCTTAGGAAACTCTTAAGTGCTCATCCCACAAAACGGCATTTTTCAATTGCAGTCTCATGAAATTTGAGCACAAGTTGTTCAGCAAAATAAGGCAAAACAAAATATTCTCAGATCTCACTAACTTACCCAAAACATAGGAAATATTACAAAGAAAAACAAGAAACTGAGAGGGAGAGCAAGCCTCGTTAACAAAATCAGAAGCTTTGTCTCACAGAGCTGAAGTAGATTTTCTTGCCCCACTTCTCTACACTGAATTGTCAATACGAGACATTTGTCTGAAACAAAAGTAGAAAAAACACAACTCTTTTTCTTATTTTCTAACCTTTATGATTCCACTCTTGTTTCTTTCCACTTGTAAAACAGAGCCTTCACTATAATTTTCCATAAATCCAGGCTGGATGGCATTAATTGCATTTCTGGGTATTAGCTCTTTTTTAAAATGATTTTTATCCTGAGTATCAGCAGAATATTAATACTTGTTTAAGAAAAAAAAAAATCTAGTCTCTCTCACTGTCAGATAAAATGTCCAGACCGGAAGCTATGCATTTTAGGCCTTTCCATTATGAAAAAATTAGTTTGTTAATGAAGTAATTCTCAGTTTCACTAATAGGAATCAGCTTAAAATTAACTAAAACCAAAACAAAACTACAGCTCCTCAGAGACAAGGTAGCATTTTCAAATGGAGACAAAGCACATTGTTACCAAGGAACAGACCACCTTCCTCAGAATGTTCATGAGCAGGCAGCAACTCTGTAAGAAATGTATTATAGGAGGCACAAACTGCATTTAAGAGAAGCACAGAGTAATTTCATAAGCACTGTGTGATTTTATATATATTACAGTAATGTATGACAATTATCCATATTATATAATTATATAATTAACTACTATTATGTGTTAAGAGCACAAAAAAATCAGTATAGATTAATTTCTAAATATGCACACACTAAAGGATCAGGATTCTCAAGAAGGTCTATTTTATGTATCACACAATTAACACAAGCTCGCTACCCTGAGCACTATCAAAACTGCATTTCCCTATCCTTTCACTAGGGTAACAAATATTTTTTAAAACTTTAATTGGCATGTCTTTTTTTTTTTCTTGCTGTTTCCTATCACGAAACATGAAATGCAGACAGTAGTTGGTTACAGGTTTTCCACATCTATTGGTATATTAGTGTGCAAGATCATAGATATCATTGTTCCTAACTCAGTATTAACATTAAAAGCATAGATCAAAGGAAGAAAAAGGCAATCCTAATAAAAGCTATTATCCAGCTTCTCAAAACTCAAAACAGTTACAGCTACAGAATTTTTGAAATAATAATAAAAACGTTTTAGGAAAGCAGTTGGTAGTCTTCAAGCCCTTGTGTAAGCGTATACTGTCATTAACAGTTTTATGAACAGTAGCAGCACATGGGTTTGCACTAAAACTCTCACCAGTGCAAAAGGCCATATTTCTCTTGCACCAATAATCTAGAAATCTTAAAATATTTAAGACACTTCCTCCACTTTCAGTGTCACTGGGATTTACAAAAAGCAGATGTACATTCAAAATTTAAGTTTCATGGAGTTGAGGTGAAGAGATCTGACCAGCACAGAATTATCAACACCAGCTGGGAAGAACTGGGGAAGAGATGGAGCAGGCAGGAGAGTACTTCTGACTCAGGCTTCTTCAGTCCCTTTCCTGACAAACAACCTCTCAGGAGTTTGGCACTGTGCTCTCTCATTACCCCTCCCCAGCACACACTCAAAAAACCAGGAAGCCAGAAATCTAATGAACACCAAAGCATGCTTAAGACTGTGGACACAATATAGTTGGAAGTCTAAATCACCCAAATCATTTTCAGACACAATGGATAAACAGGTAGATTTATTTCAGCCTGCACACACAAATACTCCCCCTTATAGTTCATGTGTTAAAATAACCTGTTAGTTGCTCATACAAAAGGACAACACTAAGACCTTTACAAATCATGTCATTACTAGATTATTCACCAATAATTATTTTTGTCCTATTAAAGGCTGTAGAGAGAATCCAATCTCGAAGATCCCTCTAACCTATCTTAAGGGACTAGTGAACATACAAACACAAATACAACTCGGGTGAAAGAAACGGGGAAAAAGAAAGAATGAAAAAAACCTCAGGTAATAACCCTTAAGAGGGAAAGGAGCAAGAATAGCTCAAAACAAATCCAACACAGGGCTTCAAGAAGCAGAAGGTAAACAAAGAAAGGGAAGTCTCACAGTAGGCAAGTGCAAGGCAAAAATGAGTTATGGAGAAGCCCAAGGGGAAAAATGGAGTTATGGAAATAGGGTTACCTAATAGGAGAGCTATTACATCCAAACAATCCTACTGGGGAAGGAAAGACAGTAAAGAAGTTGGTCAAGTAGTGAGGCCTTCACCGTGCATAAAATGTAAGAAAGCACTCAAGACACAGAAAGTAGGTCAGATTACTAAGGTAGAGTGTAAAACTACAACAAGCACATGGGGGCAAGATGCTAGACAGGGCAGACCTGGCAAAATGCAAAAGACCAAGAGAAAAAAAAAAGCCCACAACCCTAAAAAGGCAGGTGTGTTAAAAGCTTTTCCTTTGGTAAAGTCAACTGAGTAAATTGATAACAAAAGTAACAGCAATACAGAGTAAAGAAAACTAGACTAAAAGGTTAAAAAACACTGAAGAATTATGTCCCAATAAGTTTAACTTCAGTTTTAGAAGTAGTATTAATAGTTTATTTGTTCCAGTAAGTATTTGAAAGGAGACAGAGAAACTAAACGAGTCACTGTTTGCTAAGAACAAACCACGTCAAACAAATTATGTTTTATGATCAAATGAGATCTTCTGGATCAATGGTACAGAAGGAAACTCAACTTGGTTTTTACTTACTAAGACTTCTAATACTACCATGCACAGAGAAGCCATGGAGTCTTTAGAAGTTTAGGGAAGCCTTCTTCCTCACCCTGTTGAGATCAGGTTCACTACTGAGGGATCACAAAAGGCAGCAGGTGCTTTATATTCACACAGTGTATAAGCTATATAAAGCTGCAGACTTTCATTGCAATCTCACATCAGGCGTCAGTGCCATCCAACGTCAATGAGAACCAGAAGGTCTCTCCTTTTGAATGTACATTTGCTCTTGTCTGGAAACAGAGCCGTTTCCAGGAGCTCTTCTTCAGTATTAAAGCAGCACTGGCTCATCCCTTACTAAGCTGCTAACTACACTTCAACAGAAGCTGTCTAACTGGGGAATGTACTTAAATAATACCCAGAACAACTGCTTCTAGAGCACATTTTGCTCGCTACTTGCTGTATCAGAGTGCACATTCAGGACTGGTAATGCCTGCCCACCAGTTGTTCACTCCTCAAGGATGTACTGGCACATGCACATGTGCAGCTGTGCAGTCACCAGATTTCTCCAGAGAAGGAAGGTCAACTACAATCAAATGTCTGAACACAAGCCCTGTGCCAAAATTATCCAAACTACTTTATTATTCTAAGTTTGTAAGCCCATAAACAAACAGGTTCAGACTACAGGAGTTGCAATAAGGTATTAAGAAAGTGCAACTTGACCTAGGTCTTATAAAAATACTACTGTGAAAACAGGATCAGTAATAACGTCCTCTAAATAGCATGAGGAAAGACCTGGGCATTGCCACAGACATCATGTGTGCCTCCCTTCCAAACTTTAAAAAGGATAACCACCTCTTCTGTTTTCCAGTTCTGTCATGACAGTAACCACTATCTCTTTCTGAACACAATGGTATTATAAAAAATGTTACAAAAATATCTCTAAATAGACACAAAAAGGATATGCAGCTCCATTTTTTTGTTGCATTATTCTGCAGATTTGCAGCAGTTTAAATATTTCTTGGGATGAAAGAAGAGTTAATCTTCACAAAGAATCCAAAATACCCAATAATCATAGTTTTCTTTTGTGCATTTAAAAAGACAATTGATCAGAGTTCTTGCTGGTACACTACCACACTGAAGCTCTATAATTGGATATTTAACTCCAGTTTTCCATTACAAGCTTAAGTTCTCCAGAGACACTTCCTACAGGCTTAAACACCAACTTAAAAAGAACACAACCCAAAAAATCCACTAAAAAACACAGCAATGTATTAGTTCATAAGAAGTATAACTGATTAGTAAGCCAAATATGGTACTGAAAAAGAACAAATTGTGAAAACAATTAAGAGAGTAAGGTGGAACAGGGGGAAACACATCCTTCTAGACCAAATTTGGCAACACACGAAACAGTAGTGCAAGTTTAAGCTTTCAGAAAGGGATGATTTACAACAACTGTCATTTTATGAAGCAGTTCTTCCCCTTCAATGATTTTGTGCTCTGTTTCATGGTCATATCAGATTACTCTAAAAAGGACAAAAATAAATGTCACTTCTGTCAATCATGTATGCCAGAGGCAGCTCTGTTGTGCCGGTCACAATTTCGCTCATTTTATTGTGTTAAGTAAGAATACTAGAAAAGTAGAATCAATGAGTTTTCTCCAAATTCCACTCTGGATAAGAACTCATTATCCTTGGTAGAAATGCAGAAGAATAAAGAAGCTGCACTAGCTTAAGCAGGAGAATAATACAGCATATCAAATGTTTACAACTGACACATTAAAATAAGAGAATACTGGCTCTTAGGGTGTAACTACATGGTAATTTTTTTTCAGCAGCAACTATCCTCCCACACAAAGGGGGAGGGGAAATGAGCACTGAGGTACTTTTAACACATATGAGTTTGGCAGTCAGATTTACAGTGCACTAACATAAACACCTGTATATACACAACTGACAGAATGGCTTTGGGACATGGGGAGAACCGAGCAACCAGGGCAGGAACCGCAGGTGTTCACCATCAAATAAAAACATAACATGCAACTAAACCCTTAGGCCACAGCCTGGTACTCATTTAAACTTGAATGACTGTCTTAGTGTACATCCAGCTTCACACTGAAGTAATGGAACTAAGTTTCAAATAGGGAAAGAACAGCTTTGGGATACATTAATAAAAAGTGATGTACAAAGCAGGTGAAGAATTCAACTTGTAACTGTAAGGTTCAACAAGACTTAGCCATTCTAAGTTCAGTTACAAACAGAAAATAGCCCCTGGAAGTGCTGGGCAGTGTTTATACCTGTGCCTTCTCCAGTGCTCCTACTATTTCTGGCTGATTACGAAGCATGTCTTTATATTATAACCTTATAAAGCTTGTGGTTCAGTATTTACAGATTATTCATTAATACTCATAACAAGTTAAAAAAAATAAAAACCTACTTTTTGCTTTAAAAGTCTCCAAGTTCTCTGGGCTCCCCTTTCCTTGCTTTTTTTCTCTGTGGCTGTCATTTAAGAAGACACACTATTTCACTGCAGAATACCCCTGTACACAAAATAGAAGCTGTTGCACTCCAGTTTGATGAAGCCTCATTTATCATTCAGTGTCAGATCAAAAGTCAGCTTAACATGACCTAGTAATTCAGAGCTATCAAGAAATACATTGTGGCCTTTTGGAAGATTCTTAACACAATACACCATCACAGCAGTTACTAACACACAGCATTAGCAGCCTTTTTGACACTGCTGGTCTGGAGAGGAAGAACGTTGTTCTATCTGATCAGTGAGAGTCTGCGAAAGGACTGCAGCCCTGCAACCCCAGAGCATCCCATGTGCTTAAACATGGGAACCGAAGGAAGACCGAGCACTTTGAAACCAGTGTATTGTGCCTGACCCACTGGAAGAAGACTTAACATAAAGGTGAGAAGATTAGGCAAATACTGATTGAAAGCAATAAGGGAATTATATGCTGTAGCTGCCAGCCGAAGGGTCGCCTAGATTCCTGGTATTGCAGGCCAATTTATTGTGCAGAACTCCTCCTTTGTGGGGGCAAAACTAACAGACTCCACAAAAAGGCTCTTCAGTTATTCAGAGTGAACTGAAATCCTCACCTAATTACCTACACGGATGCCTTTACACCAGCTTCTAACACCAAGGAGCTGCTGACAACAACCTACTGCTCTGTACAGACACTGCCTGTTTACAGTCTGCTCCAGTCCTGAACCAAGCACTGGGTAGAACCCAAGATTCCAAGATCAGAATGTGTAAGTCAGGCCACATCAAGCAAAACAGACAGGAGTGTGCAAGAAAATGTAATTTTATTTTTACAGGAGAGTATAGTGACGTAGACCAGGATCTTTGTGAAAACTGGTAGAAAAAGGAAGTAATAAGCCAGGGCAAGATGTTCGAGTGGGGAGCAATTACACAGTAAGAGGAGGGGAGACTGAAATGGGGGCACGTCCCTTTCTGATTATCTAACAGAGCATGACATAGAGACGGAGAACTGGTATTGACAGTATCTGAACAAACTAGTTTGGGAACTTTTCACATCTCAGCCAAATTACACTGCACTTCTGCAGCTGTCCTACATGACAGAGGGCAAACCATTCCACAGCAGGCAATCCTACCATATTGTTAACTTGGTATTTGGGATTCTTAATTATTACAGCTTTTCACTAATATTTTATTATACAGCTTAAAGATAGACTTCAGGTGCATGAAGCTCAGATGCTCTGTACATCAAAGGACTGTAAAGTCTGAAACTGTCTTCCCAACTGCTCCCAGGAATGCAGAATCAGAAATACCTTGATTTCACTGTGCTGGATTGATACAGTAAGAGGGAAAAACAGGAATCAAACAGTCAAATGAGAATGCAGAGGCTGAAGCTAAGCATGAATACATTTTTTTTTCAGCAAGTTTCAGAATGATCCCCTCAAATACATGGAAGATTGTATTAGCACATCTTGTGACGGTGTCACATGTAACTTTGCCCTGAAACTTTGCATGTCTTTGAAAGCCCTAAATAGCTTGTGTTTATTCCAGTAGGAGTGGAGGTTTTATCACATACTGTACCTCACCAGCCTAACCTCTTGCCCCCACTCCAAAAAGCTCGGCAATTTGGAAGACAGCATCATTTGCTCTCAAAAGACTAAAATTGACAATTTACACTGATGAAATACAGAGACTCTGACCTAATTTAAAGAAGCTATGCAAAATACAAAATTTTAACAGATTTTCTTAGTGGTTCTTTGGATTAAACCACATATTCCCTCATGGTCTTGTCATTTGAGTACAGTTATCCCAAATGACACCATTAAAGCCTTTTGTAATCATAGTTACTCCATCTCCTCATTTCCTTTGTGTCCCTGACTTAGGGAACAACTTCTAGAAAGCATCTAAAGATACACAAGTAGCTATAAATCACTGTAGATACTATTACAGCCCATTATGCAGCCATCAAACCCAGTGAATCATTGTCACTAACGGTTCACAAACGCAACATGACTGTATGAGCAGTTCGTCATTCTGTCGTGCTTTTATTTTGGGTTACACTGTAAAACAACTTCAGTTAGAAGGTAACAGTTTGTGCCCTGGCCCAACTACAATCAGTCATGATTCCATTCTCTCTCCAGCATAGTAAAAATGCTGCTTATCACTGAAATTATGTTTTAAGTGGTCTTCCCATTTTTTTCCAAAACCATTAAAATAATAAAATCTAGGATTAAAAAAACATTTCTTGCAGCACTTGTTCCCAAAAAAGCAAAGTTAGCAGCCACTAAAACACGAAGTCTCTCATTAACCCTTTCCACCAACATGCTGAAAAAAATCCAACCAACTAAACAACCCCTCCCCCCCCAAAATATTCAACTCCATACAGGAATTTTTGCTATATTAAAAATATTTCATTTTTAGAAGTGATGACTAAATTCAAAGTGCAGCCTGAGAAGCCATTTTTTAAGCAAGCAATTCGTATTAATTTAAATATTAATACGAATAATATGATTCTACATTTCTGATATTAATACATTAGCTGTAAGTACCTGCTCATGTTTTACCTACAAACATCTTTCATGTAGCCTCAATTGAAGTTTTTGGTTCTGCTTTATAAAACCCACCAAAATCACCACACAACACTAACTCAAACCACATGCAGTGTTCTATGTTCATGAATTACTGTTGGAATATCACAGGTTTGTAGTCAGATCCCCCAAAAGTTGATTCTTCTCTCCTTCCACCAGGAACATAAAAATGAGAACTGGGTCCCCCAAACTGACAGAAGTATCTTCTCTTCCATCACACCTATAGGCCTTTGATTGAGAAGTGACCATAAGCATTCAGTGCCACTGACATTCCATCAGAAGAGCCACAAAGGTGAAGTTCAGCTGTTTTGTTACCCCCTCACAAGCTGTGTAGGCCACACCACAACCCAAAAACTGCTCTTCAACCAGACCTGTAGTGCTTCAGATTTTAACTCCTCTTCCCTGAATGACTTTGAACAGTTATACAGTTTTTTTACTGTTCTATTTCACCAGTATTTCACAAGAACACTCACAGCTGGGTGCATTAAGGGTAGAAGAGAACATTGGCTTTTTAATAAGCTTGCTCCTGCCTTGCAGTTTTAGTTAGCCTTCCTGATCATTTCACTCATCTTGAATTCCAGTGTCATTCGAACCCCACACGGCATGCCTGGACAAATGCAAGGACTTGGATGTTGTTTTACTGGCTAGGCTTACTGCCAAGCCTGCTCCACGTACTTCCCTGGCCCACTAGGGCAGCTTGAGGCAACAACTCCCGTATTTACGTTATTACTGTGAACAGCCAAACCGCTGCTTACTATTGACCCAGGCCCCATCTACTCTAATTTATCCTCACTCATTCACAGCAACATTACTGATTTGGCTGTACTTCAGGTGGGATACGACAAACTACTTGCAGTTGTACAACACAAACCAAAGGAAAGGGACCATCATGTTTTAAGCAGAGGGCTACTTTTGACTTTGAAGAACGAAGAAGCTTATTTCTAAGTTTCAGAAATATGTAAGACAAAAGCACAAGCCCAAATGCTTTTGTACCCTGCCCATCTCCCACATCCCAACTCTCAGGATTTGTTTTCATTTGCACTGTGCCCACAATTCAGATGGGAGGGAAGGGGACAGAGTGAGGTGTGACTACAAATTCACATATAAAATAAGTGACCTTTTGTCAAACTGGGGATCTTTGTCAAATCCCTGCACTACATAGTGACAAAGTGATTCTCGATGCACTATGTAGTGATCAAAGAATGATATTGCCGAAACAGAAAAGTTATGAAATTAGATTAGCTGCAACTATAACTGCTTTGCAACACCACACAAAAGAGTCTGACATTTTCCCTGAATGGTCTCGCCCTGGTCAAGCTTCATCCAAATAGGTAAGACTTCACTCAGCCAGAATACTGTGAGAAACCACAACATATTGAAACACAGCAACTTCCGAGGATTACCATCTTAATCTCTTCCTCTTAATTGCCAGGCAGTTCTTGAATTCCTTGATCCCACTTTAATACATATTTTCCTTTGGTTCTTCCTCAGTGTTTCTCTAAGTTATCTTGAAGTCATAAGGGTTCCTGTCACAAACCCTCTGTTTTTGGTCAGCTGCAGCTGTTTGGTTTTCCCTCCTCCCCCCTATCAGCAGATTATATAACCACGGCCTACAACTGATTTGCATTGTGTCCCTGCGTGTCAATCTTTCACATGCAGATACCAGCATCCACTACTTGGAAAATAAAATGATACTAACTAAATTTCCCATAAGTGGTGGTTTCTATCACAATACATTTAATACTCAGTATCTAATAAACAAATATTTCTGTTAAAAAGTGTCACTTATGCTTAAGGGACAAAAAAAGAAACGGATTCAAGCAATTTATCCATTCATTACTTTCTTAAATTTGCACCAGCTGATCCTACTCTTAACCCATATGAGCACTCTTTTGTATAGCAAATGTTAATGGACCAGCACAGACAGCTGTAATGTATATGGAGGGATCAAGTTATACATATTAATGACAGTTATCAATTTGTGCAAAGACTTTCTCTCCTACCCATTCGTATAGGCAACCAAATCTAAGTAGAATCAAAATATTTTTTAAAAAGTTCACTTTAAGTGAACCATACAGGTGTGCATAACAGCCTGGTAAAAGGACTTCAAAAGATGTCTCACAAGTTCCTCCCACTCAGCTAAGGAAAGCAAACTTTGCAGCAGAAGAGTGTGAACACAAAAATTAACTTTACCAAGAGCAATCCTCAGTCAACTCACACCTCAAGTTCACAGCTATTGCCAGCATCCAGCTGTTAATTTTCCACTCAGTCTAATTATAAGACTACTCTTTTTTCTACCACAACTTGACTTTCTTAGTATTGTTTACCTTAATCACCATCTTGAGGAAAAGAACAAAAAGTTCAAGCATGCTGCAAACAAACTTCTGTTTGTTTGCAGCTTCAGCTGTTTTTTACTATCTACTAACAATCCCTGACAGCAACACCAGTCATGAATACACATTTAAGAAGGGGAGAAGATTACTGTACATATTAATGATCAAGGCAAAGCTATAAAGACTAGTACTGTGGTGGTGTTTCATTACAAATCAGTGGTTTTAAGACTTCTCCTATATATCTAAATTAAATGACATATATAGTGCCAGTTTTTGCTACAGAGAACTCTGCCTAGCTGAGGCAAAATTCAGTGCCCATCATTGCTTCAGAGCACTTCAACACAGGCAGGAGGCAACGGTTGAACAGCCTGAGCAGCTCACGGATGCTCACAGAGAAAGGTTTGACACAAAAACCTTCAGAAGAAAAGATCAGGTATTACTCTGACAGTCACTATAGCAAAATGTGTATGTCAACCATGATATCCAGTAACAAACCAATAACCTAACATCTCTAAGGTAGAGGAAAACAATCTCAAAGGAGAACAAGAGCAGAAGTTTTCAAATCAACAGAAGATAAAACTCCAGATATATTGTCCATAGCCAGAGTGAGGTTCCAGTTCCAAAGATGTTTTGGAAATGTCACTAAATTCACCACAGAACTGGGATATTTTTCATACTTTTCAGAAGAAAAGTAAGATAGATTGTGAGATTCATTTGCAGCAAGATTACTGAACAGCATTACTTGACCAAATGTTAAGTCACAGGAAATACGGAGAATCTCTTTTCAGCTCGTTTCAAGGTTTCCAAGAAAATAAAACAAATACTGTGAACCTGAAGTCCAAGGAGGGTAGTCTTATTAGTTCTTTTAAAGGACTTATATTGTGGGAAAGCAAATAAACAAAATCAACCGAAGACGATTACTTATATTGAAATATTAATTTCTCCTCTTCTACTTCATAACCCAAGAACAAAAGGTGGAAATGGCGGTGAAATTCACATATTACTATGTTTCACTGGGTAACAAAACATTAGCCCCTCTTTTGCTCCTAAAATACTTCATCAGAAATAACAGGAACGTTTGAGACAGGATTCTAAACAGCAGTACCAATAACTCATCTGTCAGAATTTCCTATGTAATTAAATAACTGATTTTCTGGATATTGAACAGTTTGCAGTCTCATTTTTAGTTAGTCCTGATTTCACATACCAACAAGAAATGATTTTGCATTATACAGAACCTTACAAGATCCAGAGTTCCCAGCTTAGCACTACATACCCCAAGTGTGGCTCTTACCTTGTAAAAACTCATTCTTTAAAAGAGAAGATGAACCCTTAAAATAAAACTTCACATAAAGAAGCTATCATAGCAACTCGTAGTTGCTTCCCTTTTGCACAGTTGGCATTTAAACAGTATAACACATCCTCAGTAGTGTGAAAATCTTAATGCAGCTTAGTTGCTTAATAAATTTGAGGCAGACTTCCCAAAATTATACTGAAATAGTATTGCAAAACTGTGCATGGGTGGTGGTGGTGAAGGGAATGGTGGCATCATTAGAAAAGCATTAAAGCTAAATTTAATTATTCAAGTGTCACAGATTACATCTCAAAAATCAGAAAGACCAAACAAGGTGGCACCTCAAATACCACAACTGACTGAGTTTTAGGACAATCTCTTGTAGCAGCCTGTACAGGACCTGAATGATACTGTAACTCACATGCTGACAGGGACATTTCAAATTAAACTGATATAAGGTGGCACGAGGCAATCAGATGCTACTGCAGCCACCCAAACAGTTTTGCAACAGAGATTTGGTTCACTTCAGAGTGCTCTACAGCATTACCTTTGGGCACTGGAGGCTTGAATTTTTTGGTCAGAAAAAGATGAAGCTCATTAGTACCTAGAACTGTACAACCTCTTTTGAGTGCCAAACACTACAAAACTGAAATGACAATTTCTTTATTCTTTAGGACAAGGACACTAAACTATCAGAGAAACAGAGAGCAAGATTTTGCAGAAGGTGCTCAGTACCTAACATCCACTTAAAAGCAGCTGAAGAGCGTTTGAGAATCTCTTATTTACCAACCACCTGAGCAAATTTTTACCTCTGCTCACAAGCTATCTGAAATGGGCTGCCACTTTGATTTCAAGCCCAGTATGCTGCAAAAACTGCAGTATTAGACTAGTGACTTCAAGCATTGTCAAGCCATCTTTCATGCATTCTCCTCTGCAGCAGAAACTACAGCTTTCAGATCAAGCAAACAAGCACTACTGCAGAATGGCAGGATCGATTCCTGCCACTTAGCACAAAACTACGTGTGTTAGTCCTACTATCCTGCAACCCACTGAAATTGTTTTGTGTAATAACTCACAATCCAAGTTGATTTCATTTCTCTAACTGTTCTTTTAGTGTCATAAAAAGGGTAATCTGGTGCCTGGGAGTAGTGTTCTCTTAGTAGTTCAGGAATCAAAAGTATTTAAAGCAAATGAAAGAAGAGCTCACCTTTTCTTCTTTTGATTAAAGATACAGTTAAATATAAAACATGTATACATAAATACTCGTACATTTATAAAAGAATAAAATCCTCACAACACTACAGTAGTCCCAGCATAAAAGAGAGCATTAACAGAAATTTCCATGTTATTTATGCAAGAACTCAGTACCAGACACTTCTTTCATCCAAAATGCCAGTCTCAAACTTCTAGAGATACAGCATGAAGCATTAGAAAGTGTTTTCAGGTGTTCCCCATGATCGTGGAAGACCTAGTAATTTTAATATTATTTATTTCAAATTTAAGCAACTTTCCCTGTGATGTATATGTTTTATTATTAGCATACATTTGAAAAAAATTATCCTTCTGCTCACTTGCAGCACAACAGACACCACCACTGAAGCAAGTGATAAGAGATTGTGAAATACATGCTTCAGCGAGCTCTAGGAACTTTTTATTTGTTCATCTAATATATTTGGAAGAGGGGTAAGGGAAAAAATAAGATTTCCACTATGGGTCCTCTCAAATGAATTCTAGTTCATCATATGTAGAATACCTGTGCAGAATTAAGAGATGAGCTCTGGCAATAATTTTAATAGAATACATGAAGGCAGAGACATACTCTAACCCTTTCCCCCAAAGACCACATCTCTGCAGAGCAGGTGAGATCATCCCCCGTATTATACAAAACAGTAAAATTACTTGAGTGTCAGATGCAGGATTTCTTACTGAAAGCTACAGCAAACAAATTAGTTCATGGTCCAAATACTGCATTTTCAAATTTAATGTAAGAATAGTTTTAAGTTATTAAGTATGCAAAATTCTCTATATTCAGCATAATATCTGAATTGCTTGTTAAGGAATGCTACCAAAATACAAATATCATAAGAGTCAATTGATGCCACACTAGTATTTCCAGTTTTCTGAGCAACTTATTCTCTCATTCTCACCTATTACTAACAAAGGAATATAGTTTAGACTACCAGTTTTATGTCAAAATAATAGAAATGGGGAGTCATAATTATTTTTGTTGTAATTTGTTTACATGTTTTCCATTGTTTTCATATGATACTGTAATGCATTTATCAGGCTAGCAGAACGCAGGCCCCCTTCCCAAAAAGCACCATCTGCTACTCCACTAAGACGGAAAATATGCAAAGAAAATCTTCCCTTATCTGAACGAATCTGCAAACTAAATCTGAGCATCAAGAAAGTCAGGGATTTTATAAGAAGTTAATCCCAAGTGTTCACACACAGACTGTATCAAACAAATTTTCTTCTAATCAACTTAGACAACCGAGTCAGAGAACTGAACAACATGGCTGCATCATTTAGCCTGGATACAGTCGTGTTTCAGAGCTATCTCATCATCTAACACTTAGACATAACACAGCCCTTTAGCAATTAATACTTATTTCAAGTGGGTTAGAAAATAAAGCATGCAGCCATCAAACTCTGGTACAGCCACACGCTGCACAGCTGGCCCTTATTGATTCTTCACACCGTAATTCACAGGGAATACTTTACTTTTTGCAGTTTAAAGAAATACGAGGTTTTTTTAAACAGGATTTTCAGGCTGCAGTACTACAAAACAGACTAAAATGGAAGCACTCCGAGCATCCCGACACGCCGTGTTTTGCCCATCCACACGTATATAAAGTCTGTAGGAACACATTGGAGTAACTGTGATGTTCTATAGACGGGAAACACTTCGGTGGAAACTTCTCGTCGCATGCGCCTGAACATGTCTCCGGTCCAGCCCCGTTAACACTTCGCCGCTCCCGGGACCTCCCCGCGCTCCCCGGGCTCGGTGGGTGCGAGGCCACCGCATCCAACCCAGGGCCTTTTCTCTTTTTCTCCCGGGCGGTTCCTCCCGCACGACGCGAGCTCTTGGGTTTCTTTTCCCAAAGAAACTTATGACGGCGGGGAGAGGCCCGACCGGCCCGGCCCGTCGCCCCCCGAGCCCCCGCGGGCCGAGGGAAGGCCGGGAGCGGCGCCGGACAGCGGCCGCGGCCTGAGGGAGGGAGGCACGGCCAGCGCCACCGCCCCCGGGCTCCCGCCTCCCGCGGACCCCGCTCCCCTCCCCGCCTCACTCGGAGCAAAACAGGAACCCGCCCGACCCGCACCCCGGCCCGGGGCGCACCTGCGGGCCCTAGCGGCGGCCCGGGGCCGGGCTGCCCGTCCTCGCCGAAGATCAGCCTGAAGTCGAACTCGTCGGTGGCGCCGCAGTTTGCCGTAGTCATGGGTTTGGCCGGCGAGGCGCGGCGAGACCCCGTTGCCCCTCAGGGCCGCGCCGGGTCCTGCCGGGCTGCGCTCGCCCCTCAGGGCCGCCGCATAACACCGGAGGGGCCGGAGCGGGGGTGAGGGGCGGCGGCGCGAGCGGCGGCTCCGACTCCGGTGCCCGGGCGCTTCTGTCACTCGGGGGGGGGCGGGCGCGTAACTCCGGGCCGCGGCTGGTCCCGCCCCCGCGCCTCGCCCCGGGCAGCGCCCCCCGAGCCAGCCCTCCCTCCCTCCCTCTGCCCGCCCCGCCCGCGGTGACGTCGCGCCACCGACAGGGCCTCGTGACCGCCGCCGGTGCCGGGAGGGAGGAAGGAGGGGCCGCGCCGCCGCCGGTCACGTGGTGCGGGGAGAGCGCATGGGCCCGCCCCCTTCCCGCGGGGGCTGCCGGGGGCTGTAGTTGGCTCTCGGCGGCCAATCCCGGGCGGCCAGCGGTGGGCGGGGGCGGGGCCGCGCGCGGGGCGCGGTGCCACGTGTCGCCCCCACCGGGCCCGATCCCGGCACGGTGCCGTTCCCGATCCTGTTCCCGGTACCGTGGAGGCGGGCGCTGAGGAGTCTCTGTGTGAACCCTCCTGCAAAGCGCAAACGGCCGCCTGTGAAGCAAAGGAGCAGAGTCCCTCGCGGCGTGCGGATCTCACGTTATCTTCTAAAACACCGCATGTAAATAGGTGGTGCTCTTGACACTAATTAATGGCTCAAGTAATTAGGTAGGTCGACGTAAGCAGAGGAATGTCGCTTGGGTAACAAGCGCTGGCTGCAGGACTCTGTCAGCCACTTGCCTTCCGGCTCAGTGGGAACAGGAGCAATGGAGCAAACATAGAATCATAGACTATTCAGAGCTTGAAGGGATCCAGCAGGACCATCGAGTCCAAGTCCTGGTCCTGTACAGGGCACCCCAGCAATCCCACCGTGTCCCTGACAGCCTTGTCCAAATGCTCCTTGAACTCTGGCAGGTTTGGTGCCGTGACCCTGGGGAGACTCTTCCAGTGCCCAACAACCACCCTGGCTTGCACTGTGGCAGTTTCTCATGCACTTCACTTTCTGGTCACCACAGCTGCTGCACCAAGGCTGTGGAACTGTGGGCAATTTTCCTCCTAAACCAGTTCAAAAAAGAATTTTAAAGCATGGAAAAGTGTCTTCACGGTCTTGCACTTCGTGAGATCTGCATCTAAAAGCTTTTAACCAATAGGATACAAATTAAGCTACTCTTTAGCAATGTATGCCATCAATAAAGGGAGCCCAGCAGTCACTAGGAAGAGCACAGAAGCTTCAGTATACTCTGCCTGCACAATAACATACCGTCTATGGGTTTGCCTTGCATTAAGGTTGAAAGTCAAATAAAAGGGCAAAAGAAACTGGAGAATTTAAGTTGTTCTTGCAGCAGAAGCATCTATTCCCTGCAGGGGATGGCAGTGTAGAAACCGTAAATGGCCTGATGTGTTTGGAATTTGCAGTCTAAGAAAGTGTAGAGCAACTTGAGAGGAGCTTAATGTGAGTACTTGAGTCCTGTGTCCAGTTCTGGGCCCCTCACTTCAAGAAAGACATTGAGCTGCTGGAGTGTGTCCAGAGAAGGACAATGGAGCTGATGAAGGGTCTAGAGCACAAGTCCTGTGAGGAGCAGCTGAGGGAGCTGGGGTTGTTGAGCCTGGAGAAAAGAAGGCTCAGGGAAGACCTTATCACTCTCTACAACTACCTGAAATAGGTTGTAGCCAGGTGGGGGTTGGGCTATTCTCCCAAGCAATCAGTGACAGAACGAGGTCACAGCCTTAAGCTGCACCAGGGGAGGTTCAGATTGGACATCAACTTCTTCATGGAAAGGGTTGTCAAGCATTGGCAGGGGCTGCCCAGGGAGGTGGTGGAGTCATCATCCCTGGAGGTGTTCAAGAAATGACTGGATGTGGCGCTCCGTGCATGGTCGAGGTGGTGATCGGTCAAAGCTTGGACATGATGATCCTGGAGGTCTTTTCCAACCTAAATGATTCTGTGATTCTATTCTGTGATTCCAACATAATGAAATGGTCACTGTGTGCTGTGGAATTAGTAAAAGATTAATCCTTACTATACGTGATCTAGGAAGATTTTAGGTTTGTGCTGAAACTTGGGCATTGATGGGATTTAAACTGCTACTCACAAGTAGTCAAGTTTGCTTATAGACGGTTATGTAATTTTACAGTTTAATTTGTTGTGGACTGTGAAACTCATACTAACCAGAAATAGCATTGCTGTCTCTAAGGTTTCATTGCTTAGTTGAAAAATCAACTGAACTAGAGTTAGTGTGTTGTGACTCTATGGCCATGTGGAAATTATAGGTTTATCGGTTAATATTGTTTGCTTCATAAATAACTAATTCTAATTGTTTCTATGCACAGGGTCTTTCCATGTTTGTTGCTGTTTAGACAGATCCAAATAGGCATGTCATAATCCCAGGCATGCATTTGTGTCTAGATGTTCTCGTTAGAGCCTGTGAATGAAGGTGAGAAAAGAAGGCTTTCATGAAGAGGAACTGGCTACAGTGAGTAATTCTCAGTCTAGAGGCTCTTAATAGAGTGCAGTGAATTCTATCTCTCTATCACTTCTAATGAAGATCAGTAATCTGTGCTGAAGGAAGCAAGCTTAAATGAAAACTTTTGACATGGCAATTCTAGTGGAAACATAAAGCATCATATTAAAAAATACTTTGCAGAATGCTTCTAGTGCAAAAGCAGCCATATGTTTTTTACTTGATCTGCTAAAGCACTGTCCTTGCTATTGTCACTTCCCACACACCACTAGCTATTTGTTTACTGAAAATACATGAGCAACTACAGCTACTGTTCCTACAATACTTAAACCAAAGAACTCTTGTTAGAGTTGACAACTGCCTCTCTGAAGGAAGCCCGAACCTTATATGAAGCTCACACCTAGCTGGCCTGTAGCCTCTTTTTATCTCTAAATCCAAGGTCACGTAGCAACACAAGCTGGAAAAGAATGTGTAATTGGATTAACTGTGGTTAAGAAATACTCTCATACATTCTTGAATGAAAACAGATCTATGATGAACAATTCAGTAAGATACACTCTACACAGAATGACTTTTAGCAGCTAATTATTGTCTAAACTTTTCGGTAATCTTTCGCTTTTCAAGGCAGCTGTATTAGAATTCGTCTTTTTGTTAAATAATTGTTGTGTCAGATTACAGCAAATGGAGCAACCACAGCAATTTCCTGTTCTGTTATACCAGTAGATTATTCGTTATGCATGTCCCTGGTGAAAAATACAATCAAACTTGTTCTCTTCATAAGGGGGAATTTGAACACAAATATTTGATCCATGTTCTTTGATAAAATGCACAGAGTATATTTCTACTAATATGCTGAATTAAAGATATTAATACTATTGACTTGTTCCTTTCCCTTAACTGTACAATAAATCTTGTCTCCCCTGTTTGAGACACTATTCATTCAGAAAGCAGGACATTAGGCAGTGCTTTTAGTCCTACCTACTGCTGTCAATTAAAAAAGAAAACAGACTATATGTCCTAAAATAAAACAGAGAAATTGGTAATGTCATGACCACCTAGCTGACAAGATAAGAATTTAGAGAATAGGTAGAAGGTAAGGTGGCATTGTAAGCAATTAATAGTTATTTACAGTAATTTTTATAAAGCTTTTTACTTCAAAGTCAGACATGTCTTTGAGTTCAGAACTTCCATTTCTTGCCAACATTCTCCTTTCTTTTTGTCTAGCCTTCACCATAGTTTTCATTTTGCCATCTCTGTTCTACTGCACCAAAAAGTGCATCCTTTCTGCATTTGAAATTTTAAAAAGAAATACACCTTCAAACCTTTTCTATACAGCTAAAGAGTGATTGGGTTGTGACTGAGAGTGAGTTGGCAGAAGCCCTAAAATGACTGAGGTGAGCTTACCTCAATTTCCAGGGACTTATGTCAATCTCCATGCTTGAGGTCCAGGGCACGGATGGCTGATTTGGCTTTTGTTTGCTACTGAAAAATGAAACGGTGGCAGTAACAAGGGCACCTTTATTTCACTTGCGGTTTTGTGAGGAA
Organism: Neopelma chrysocephalum; assembly: GCF_003984885.1. Classification (NCBI taxonomy): domain Eukaryota; kingdom Metazoa; phylum Chordata; class Aves; order Passeriformes; family Pipridae; genus Neopelma; species Neopelma chrysocephalum. Next base: position 2,229,863 of record NW_020897787.1, read on the forward strand.
AGGGGGCTTTTATTTATTCATTTATTTAATATGTATAGTTGAGTTCTGCCTTTGCTGCTTTTAGGCTGTGTTATTGCATCCAGATGGGGATACACCTTGGTCTGGTCAGGAGCTGGAGTTATTGCATGTGCCTTGAGCAGGAAGGAACACGCTTCCTGTGGTATTTGAATCCTTTCCAAACTGGGGCTATTTTCTAGGTGTGTTGTGACTTTTGGGTCCAAAAACCTGTGCTGTGTTTTATTTTCTGCACATCATCCTATACTGGATAGCTAGGAATTCTGGATCTGCAGCCATATCCCAGATCTGTATTTGTCTTGGAGTAATAGGGATTCCTCCCCCCTCCTATGGGCAGCAAATGAAACCCAGCTGTGCAATTGTAGCCAGAACAGGCTTTGGAAGACGCCCGGTCAGGCATTTGTTCTGCATGATTCAATAAACCAAACAGCCTGGAATTAGGAATAGAACGCACAAGGTTGTATTTCATGTGCTTGATCTCAGTCCCGCTTGTGGTTGAATCTGGACCTGTTTAGAAGGCACACACACCAGCGTGGCACAGAAAGGGCAGATGAGAAAGCACAAAGACTCCTGGAATGAGCAGACAGTGTTCCTTGGCTGCAGCTGTGGTTACGCCTTTTACAGCTGCTATTGAAGAAAGCACGAGTACAGCAAGGGAAATTTTTTTATCAATGTGAATGTATACTAAATACTCTTAAACTCATTTGCAAATGGCATACAAACAAAATTATCACAGCCTTCATGTCTCTTACAGCTGACAAGGCACATCCATTCTTTAAGCAAGCAGAATGATGTTATGTAGGAGAAAGATAATATTTCAGTATTGAGCCTATGTTGAAGAAAGTTAAATTCAGCAGTCATATAGGAAAGGGGCTTGCATTCTGCACACAAGGTCATAGGTTATTTATATTTAATATGTGACATCTTGGCTAATTACCAGTGCTTGGGTGAAATATGAAACTTCTGCCACTGGGGAATTAAAAGGAAAACAAAAACAAAAGTAGATTGCATAGCATTGGAAAGTTTCGTAGCAAAATTAGGAGTTGTCCTAGTTCAGGCATTAGAATACATGGTAGCAGAAAACAGAGTTGAACACAGCAATTAGACTGAACTTGGATAACTTTGAAATTTTCAGTGAAAATCTGTCATCCTTTTAAGAATTCCTATGCCATAACTTAATTACACCAATCCTATCTAGATTTTGTGCTCAGTGTTTGATCAATGGGGCATTTGTAATAGCAAGATTACAAAGCTAAAAAAAAAATTGCCTAGAAGGTGTGTGTTGACAAAAACAAACCCACATTAAAAACTTAATGAGGTCACAGTCTCATTTAACCATTTTACAGTTTTCCCCAAGAAGTTTCACCACTCTCCTAAACTTACTGCAGTTATATTAAACACAGTTTAATATATTTCTCTTCAATATATTTTTGCTTTGCTTTATTGTTTGTTTAACATTCTGCCATGTAATCCAAACATTACTTCATAAAGTTTGCTGCTGCTTTATATTTCTATAGTTTTATGCAGCAGGTTGGAATCCTCCCATTTGGTGGTTACCATCCCAAATGTTAAAAGAGGGTCTAGAAATCTGACATTGAACTGCATGGCTTTCCTCACAGACTTTATATTCATAGTACTTTGCTCTCAGATCATCAAGTGAAAGCAAAGTAAAAGTATCAGCTGCATTATTACTTATATCAATATACAAGGACACTCCAGGCACAAGTGCTTCTGAAACGATTGCTTTTACAGATACCTTAGAGTCTTATTACAAAGCCTAAAGTGGTTTGTGAGTGAAATCAGATGACAACCGAGATTGCTACCAGAACTAGAACAAACTCCTTTAATACACAGTGATGTTTGCATAAGATAAACATTTGTGGAAACTTAAATGAGATTTCATTAAAGCTCTTAGGCTTGATAAAAAGACTTGGGTGGCATTTTACTTACTTTTTGATATTTTAACTTTCATTTTTGACTGTTCATTAGCCAGCAGACAGTAGTGTTGTACAGGACTGGGATATAGAAAATTCAGGCTCTGTTCCAAGCTTCCCTCCTCTTGCAGTCTAATTTTCAGACTTCTTCAAAGGGGCATAAGTAACTTGCTATTTATACAGACACTTAAATCACTGCCTAACTGTCCCTCTGAGGTGAACATAATACAACTTCTGCTGTTCCTCTTTTCACTTAGATTGCCAAGGCCTCTGAGTAAGGACTCTCAAGTCTGGAATACTTCTTACACATTGCATTTGAGAAGTCTAACAGCCTGGCTAGATGATTTGGGCTAATATCTCTCTTTGTACTGGACAAGGAGAAGCATCACACAACTGTTGTAGCAAAATGGAACCCCAGTCTCTGAGGCCTTAACTTTTCTATTCTAGGAGCTATACATACTATGATCCTTTTATGATATGGTTCTGTTTTGTTCAGGTGTAATGCATGTGCAGTTTAAGGTGCAACAGTTTTTCTGCTTTCCCCATTACATTCAATGTCCTTTGATTGGCTTAGATATAACCACAATCTTATGTGCTGAACTCATCCCTCCTTATAGATTCTAGTTCAATAAATGACACATAGCCTTAGCTTATTCATAAATTAAGTTTCTTCATTAGTATATTAACTATCTTCAGGGGTAGAAAAAGATACTTTCTCTTATTACAGCTTTACAACCAGAATAAATGTATCTTTTCTTGATACGGTTTTCCATAGGAAGCCTCATGGCTCGCTCTTCAATGAGCAGGACTGTCAGCCTTGTGCAAACCACTCTTTTGTGCTTGACCCACATCAGATTCAGCCAACATGAAACAATAGTTTCTAATGGTGTGAAAAACTTAAAAGGCTCCCTGGGTAGTTTGGATCTTGGGCCCCTACGTTCCTCTGTGGAACTGAATCCATTTGCAGTTGTTACATCACATGTGCTCACACCACTTGCTTCATCTGTGCCTAATCAGCTTTCTCACCCAACACCTTCATTTGGACACAACAGGTTTCAGCTGAGAGGCAAAATGTGGAACACGGCAGTCATACCCCAGCTGTTGCAGGTGCTTATGTGTCTTTTTTGCTGTAATCCATCCCAGTACAGAGTCAAACAGGCCAGCCAGGTGGTTTACGTTTATTTTTGCCTTTGCATTGAAACAGAGGTAGTAGTTTTCATTAGCAGCTCTTGTCTCTTAGTTTTTTAGTTGATTGAGTTTCCACCTGGCTTGCTGTCAAGATTGCATGTAAGAGGGTTGATTCTTCTTTGACAGAGCAAGGGCTGGGAGGTTTAACTATTCAATTTGGTCACAGAATCAGTCGTTCATCTGATATTATGCTGCTGGTCCTGAGCCTTATCTTTCTACCCTAACCCCTTCCCAGGAATAGGCTTCACTGCATCCTCTGGCTCCTGATACATCAGACTGGATTGGGATAAAGGTACTGCTGTACATTAAAAATTTATGGAAAGTAGAAAAGGCAACACACAAAAAGGAACAACTGATTAAATACTATCTCATTAATTTTCCTAGCTGGAGAATGAGCTATTCAATTAATGGAGTGATCCCAGTCAGCTCTGGAATAATATTACCCAGTAAAGGTTCACCCATTTAAAATTCATTTATTTTTGCTGTATTTGCAAGTCCTATATATTAATTCATCAGATAGGTATATAAAGAATTATTTAGCTGTTAATTTATATTGAACAAAACAACAGCATTTCAATGAATGCTCACATAAAATGTTTTTTTAACATGTATTCAAACTAGAAATCTTATTGCAAGGATTCATGTCAGCTAGTCATCAAGCATTTGCTGATACCGAGGTTCACAATCTGTTGATTAATTAGAAAGCAGACAACAATTGCAAAATGTATCATTAGAAAATTGCTCAGTGTGCAGAATACTCTCTAACTTTGTCATTTACTTCTAGTTTCTGTCATTGTTAGGCAAAAGTATCATAATAGTTACATCCAGGTAGTAACAATTGAGAGACAAAGAATATAAAGTAATGGAAGCTGGTCAGTCCATGATAACAAGTAGCTTAATATGCCTAAATAAAAGGCAGTGTATCAAAGTTAAAAGCTATTTAGGGAGAAAGTAGAATGAAACACAAAAAATATATTAGAAAACATCTATATTCTATATATGTAACATCAATGAGGTAGCAGAAACACAGCAAAATATTTTGTCCTTCAAAAAATCATTTCCTTAAACAAAACCAAGAGGGGGACAAGGTTTGCAAAAGATCTTAGACTGACAATACAAGAGAAAAGTAATTAGCACAAACCCCGGGTTAGGCATCACGTTATAAACACACCAGTACCCTACACTGTGGTGCCACATACTTCTGCAAACCATCTTCAAGGTCTTTTCCACAGATACAAGACTAAAACAAACCAGAGTTTTAACAAGGAGTGCTATGACTCAAATATCTGGATGAAAAAGAATGCAAAACTCCTGAAAACCTAAAAAAAGTCAGAGCTATTACATGGCAAAGAGTAAAGTGTTATTTCCCAGGAACATAATGAGGTTTTTAAGGTATATTTTTGATAAAGATAATACAATGGGGGAAAATTCACAAAGGCAGAGTCCGATGACCATTTGAGAAAGAAAAAAAATCAAGAAAACAGCAAGAAAGATACTGCAACTGGGAATTCATCTAATTACAAGAAAAAAAAGCCTTAAGACTATTGTTTTGCCTATTCTGCCTCCTTTTACTCTTTCTATTTTTATAAATTAAAAGCCAAGCAAAACATTATCAAAAAGATGGATAATTTTTCAAGGTAAAATAGCTACTGCTGATACAGCATCTAACTTTTATCCTATTACATACAAGGAAAATAGACTGCAGATGTAAAGGTTTTAATATAATCATGTAGAAAAGGACACAGACAAGAAAAGGTCTCTGGAATCTCCCACTTAATTTTCCATTTGAATTAACACATACACATCTTCTCCTGTTTTGCACAATTAAAAAAGAAGAAACACTCAGTCAGCCCTGAAGTGGTTTCAGTGGGGCAGGGATTCAGCAGGAAGTGCTCAGCAGCACTGGCTATACCCACAATCACTATAATGCAGGAGTTTTTAACATGTAGTAGCATTAAGCTGTCCTGATGGCTCAGCAAAAAAATGCTGAAGAGAACAACAGCTGCCCTTCTTGGTGCTCTCCTGCAGGCAGACTCTAATCCTCTGGGTTTATACAGTTGTTCAAGAAACATTAAAAGGAAAAGCCTTCTAAAGCACCAGAGGCACCAAATGGGACACTGCTTGCAAGTTTTACCTAGGTTAAGAAAAAGTGTATTTTATGCTTTAAAAATTTTTACAGTAGCATCTTCCAAAAACAGTCAAGATATTAAAGATCCATATCACAGAATACAGTTTCATATTTATTATCACATGGGGAGGGGTGTGTCTGCTACAGTATGACCATAAACTGGAAATTAATCTTTGCCAGTCAAGACAGCACATGAAAGTTATTTGTCTAGCAGCTTCAAAAGTTGTAAACCCAGTTCAACTAGCTACCAGACTCTGACTGTGCTTGGTACAAAACAATTGGTATGTACCAATGAATCAGACAAAAGATCAAACTAAAAATAGTTTCAACATTGGTATTTATATACCTTTAGAGTATTAAAAACAGTCTTACTGGATTTCTTGGACATTTTCTCACTGGGATTTCTCTAACAAATTATACTGATGCTGTTATAAAATTGATTGTAAGAGTTTAAAAATAAACTTTAAAATTAGTGTAGAAAACATTTGTAAACCAGGAAATGTTAGAGTAGAATTTGAAAGAAACCCAAACTTATTAAGGCATAGAACTACATATAGTATATGCAAGCAATGTTAACTCTTTCCCATAGCAATCCTTTAGTTGGAAAGTAAATTTAATCCATCTTTTAATATGATGTTAATCTGGGATTGCAATCTCTTCTCACAGTAAACAATGTCAAACATTTGGTGTTAATGTACAGCAGTTTTAGTGTCAGTAACTTTGTGAAATATCTAAAACTGTTCTGTTAATTAAATGTAACATCAATTCACTGTGTGAGGCTTCATGTTAGGAAGTAGTAGCTATATGTGGTTTATATTGCTAAGAGAATCACAAATAAGAAATCTTAAAAGGAAAGGAATGGTTGCCAGTAAACTGTACAAGACCAAAGGTTAAGTAACTCTCAGAACATGAGGTTATGGGTTGAAGTAGTTAAAGGGAAAATATCCCAGAAATACATTTCAGAAAATAAATTAATTAACCCATAAAATCACAGAATGACAGGTATTTAAACAAAAGGGTGGGAATAAACCTTTTTTTGGGAAATCTACTTCAATGTAACATAACTGGCCCAAATACTGATTCAAAATTAAAAATTAAATTAGGATTGTGTAGGATTTCAATTCCTTTGTACTTAATATATCTGCATTTCTCGGTAGTGGCTCAATCACTCAAGAAAAACAGCATTCTGGAAGGAAAGTTTTTATATTTTTTCTGCTTCCATTTAGGGTGTATTTCTATAACACCTTAAGCCAACCTAATTTACAGTTGCCACAGCCTGGCCCTCCGCCCTCCCTTGGCTGCTCAGTGATTTGTGCTGATGTGAGCACTGCGCAGTAAGTCAGCTCAGGGATCTGAGCCAGTTGAAAACTCTCTCTCCAAAGAAAGCCACTTCTTGTTTCAGTTCCCTGAACTGGCTCATTATATGGTAGCGTGAGTGGCACAAGGGAGGGACCTCAGCTCGCTCCGTTTCATGGTTGTTTGATAGGAGGTCTTAGGGCCCCTGGGACCATCAGCAATCCAACACCCCGTGGTTAACCACCTTCATATGAACCCCAGAGCTCGCAGGCTAAATGGTGACATGAACTGTAATTACCTTTAGGCAGGTAGTAAATTAAATAGACGAAACTTCACTAAATCTGATACTTCCAACAAGGGCACACTAACATCTTTCAGCAGAAAGTCACAAATCACCCAGCATGACTTGCTGTGAATTGTTTGGTAGAACCAACCCAGGCAAGGTGGAGTGAGATCGCGGCACCAGTCCAACACTTCCCTGCTGAGGAAAGGAGGGATTCCACATGACCTTCAGAGAACTGACTTAACTCACTTAACTGGATGGAAACATCTCACCCACTTTTGCTGTGTTAATTTTCTGCCTGGGGCAGAACAAGGCAGGAATGGAATCACTTTCTTTGGGAAGCAGCAGGGTTTTTCAGCTCCCCTCTCAGGCTGTGGATGCATGTCCTGGTGTGATGGTTGCTGGGCTCCGGGAAGGGGGACCTTTCCAAGGCACCTACACAGCTCACACAGCGAGCAGTGACAGTCCCTGTTCAGTTACCGTTCAAATAAGCCACATCAGCCCACACAGCTTAAACAGCAGATCTTCCCTAACTCCATGTGAAAATCAGGATGGAACCTGTAACTTGGTCATAACTTTATCACCTTAGTTTTCTTCATCAACAGCCCACCTGCCTATGCCCCAGGGCCAATTCTCTGAGATGTTTGATGGGTGTGTACCAGAGCTCTCTTATTATGCACCTATTTTGTAATGGGGCCACAACAGACATGTGAAAGAAAGGGGTTTGCATATAGCCCTTTCCTGTTCCTCTGTTGTTGTGCCTCCTACACATCTTCTCCTTAAAAAAAAAAAAAGAGCAATTTGTACCAACTGAACACACTCAGTTTCAAAATTAAGGTACAGATAAGGGTGAACCTGTTGCTTCAACAGAAATTGTCAATTGCTTGCCTTGTGCCAAGTGCAGAGAGTGGGGGGGGGAAGTTTTTAAACCATGGGATATTTGCAGGTTTGATCAATCTATGGAGAATGAATGCAGGGCAGCAAAGGCACAATCACAGGTTTCTGGTCTACAAGACTTGCAGGAAAAGCCAGCTCAAGTCAGGTACAGGACAGAAATCACTGGAATCGGTTCCATTTGACTGAAAGCCAGAGCACACTCTAATCCAGGGAACAGAGCCAGACCTGACCCTATTTGCAGGACCTTTGTTGCTGTTTTAAACATGTATCTTTACTGTACCAGATAACAAACCAAAGATTATATTAACCTAGCAATTAAAGAATCATTAGCAAAAGAAGCAATGCTTTGATCTGTACTAGTTAGTCAGACTGCCATTAATGCCACCTGGGTATATTAAGTACAGATCTTTCCCTAACAACATTTTAATTGATTTGAATAAATAAATTAATTTAGACTACATGATAAATTGTAAAACCTAAGTCTCAAAACCTCCTCCCTTACACATTTATACTTAAAATCAGGTACCCAGCCATTAAGGGAAATTGCAGTTCTAACAACAAGTATTAAGAAATAAATTTAATATTTTTATCTGTTTGTACTTCGAGGCTAATAAGAATATGGTGTTAGGCAACACCAGTAACGCTCTGTTCCTTCCCTCTGTGCCATAGAAGCAATGCCATCTGTTCTGTTGGTTTGGCAGAACCATTTGTGAGACCACCCTGTGAGCCAGACCAAGGGACCCGACCCAGCTTCATTCTCTATTTGTAGGGAGAGGGGGAGGACTGTTCAGGCCAGATAAGTTCCCTGATCTGATCCACAAATGCTGCGTCAGCACAAGCGCTCAGGGATGGTGCAGTGGCTGCAATAAGAACACAGATCAAGGATATCTAAAGTTAGTACTGCTGCCAAGTGCTGCCTGTCATGAGACAAACCCTCACACGCAGTCCCGGTCACTGGGCACGGCCACGAGGGGCAACAGCTCCAGAGAAGTACTCCAGGACTGCTGTCAGATCCCTGCTCTTCACAAGCACCAGGAAAAACCCCTGTGAACGAGCATGTGAGTGAACAGATGGTATCTCAAGGATAAATGCTGCAAATACATTGCTGTACAGTGACTTTAAAAGAAAACCTATCATGAGGCTGATCAGTAGTGAAACTCGGAGAAAGTAAGTCTGAAAAGTAAATAATGAGGCTTATTGCAAGTGATAAATACGGGACTATTGGATTATTTGCTACAGGATTTTCTCTTGTTAACCTTAGTTTTAAAGACATGTCTTGCACTCAGTAAAGAGAAGGATAATCACTTCAAAGGATTACTATCTGAAAGAAGTGATATGCAATAGTAAATCATCAGGAAAAACAGACTAAAATATACTTCAAGTAAAAGAGAATCTTTAAAACAGACAACAATTCATCAATTTATCCCCTCCCCATAATTCATACCAGTAACTCTGAAAACAATCTATCCACTAGTGATGATTGTTTTCTAAGCCATGGCCCTGACAAATATACTTTTTAGTCTCAGATATAAGGAAAGCTACAAAAGGTTAAAAAATGTGGGTATAGTTCAGATAAATATCTAAGAGTTTGAAAATTCATCTGAATGCTTTCTGTCAGAAAAAAATGTGCTGTAAGTCTCGTGAGAAAAAGGCTTATTTGCGATGTTACTGGCACTTTTATTTCTGTTCTCAGCTGAGAGTAGTCAACTTCTCACATGGTGTTTTGTCTTCAACAGTTGTGGGGAAAAAGTTCAGTTCTAAATATAGAAGATTATAGTGAGACTTATCCTATAACTGACTTTGCCTCTTGTTACTAAAACAGACAATGGGATGGTAAAGTAAAATTTTGGTTAGCACTGAAGAGTTGCATGCAGTTAAAGAAGAAATCATTGTTTTCATTTTACAAGATTAAAAAATCTGCATATATTCAACTTGAAAGACAACTTCTGATTTTTAGGTATACAGCACTAATTCAAAAATGCCTCTCAATTAACTTGGCTGACAACCACCAAGTTCCTATGGCAGTGCCTAGAAATAAAGCTTGACTGTACACAGCAGTAGGACTAGGGTTTGAGCAATGGATGGAGTAAATTGCCTGCCATCAATAAATTACTTCCTAAACCTACATTTCATTTCCAAAATGCCTTAGAAATTTATCAGTCTTTCATTTTAAGTCAGTGGGATGTAGTCTCCAATATTAGTTCTGAAAATAAATCTTGAACTTTTAAATTAATTAGACTTGTTTAAATATTTTTACCAACAGTTTTACATGACAAATACACGTATGTGCAGGGAAAGGCTATGATGTACATGTAAATTTTGAGCGCTCTGCCTCACCAAGGCCAGCTGGAGAAACAGCACATCTGTTCCATAATGGCAATTCTCCCTTTGGACAGATCAGGTTGGGGTTTTGTTTCTGAAACAAATAGGTTTGGTTTATACTTTCCCAGCTCTACTGGGAAATCTTTAACATTTCTAATGTCACAGACTTCCACATCAATATCTACAGGACATAGTCTGATAAATACTCCTTTTGCCAGCAGTGCTGTCTTAAACCGCCCTTGCCTCCAAGGCTCCTTGTTCCTTCCTTTTCTTTCTGCCTTGTTGCCCCCAAAGAACTCTTTGGAGGGGTGGTGGAAGTGGTGTGGAGAATACAGGTTTTAACCTGCATCAACTCCCTAATCTGTTTTACCACAAAATTCCATAAGCAATCATACTTAAACGAGACAGGGACAATGATGTGGGGAATGAACAGTCAGGGATTGAGGAGTACTGACACCAGAAAAAGTGTTCATCAAACTACAGCACCCATCCTGTCTGACCATAAGATGTTCCTGCTACTTATTGAGGCATCCAATTAAAGGGGAGTTCTCGGGAAGCAAAAAAGTGTCAGTTAAAGATGGCAACAAAACGTGTCCCTCAAATAATTAAGTGCTCTTTTAAACTGAAACCATAGGGGTCCCATCAGTAGAATACAGTGACTTCCTTGCAAATACGCACTTTTAGCTGCTTCTTTGCAAATTCATAATATAGCACATTCACTGTATGTGCAGAACTGGGCTTGTTTGCGCAGGGCTTGTGTGGTAGAGACAGTCTTTACTAAAATTTCAAAATTTTTAAAGGGTCATGTTATATGTTCAGAACTCACAGTTCAACTGGCATTTTGTCTGTTCACAAACTACATGGTGGTGCCCTGTTCTTCAAAAAAAAGAACATCCACCTATAAATCAGACCAAGGATATACCCACCTCTCCTTCTCCCCTCCACCCCAGATACAGCTGCAATTGCATGCTGCTTTTGTATGAACAAGCTTGTTGTTACTGACTCTTGCAGTTTATTGGAAAATTAAAAATGCAAATATGCAGACTATTTTATAACCCCATATAAATGTATAAACTTCCAAGATCCAGCGTGTTTGCCTATCCCCGAACCAGATACACAATATAGGTATTTGTATATAAAAATTCATAGGCAGAATTTTAAAAGCTCTACAACACTCAAAACAGAACTGTTAAGCAGCTGCTTATTCCCCACTTTTATGAATACAAGGCTGAATTATTACTCTATATAATAGAGTACTTGTTTTTCCATGAGGCAGGAGGTAATCCCTAACACTTAGTTTGTTTACAGGTCGTATCTGCCTCCCCAGTGATACTGCCAGAGCCTGGTAATTTTTCTGAAGGGCAGTGGGACTAGACTAAGTATCTTTCACATACTGACCAGGGTATATGTTCCCTATTTAGAATCTCTATAAAGAGATTCCAAAGAATATGCTTTTGTTTTAGGGAACAGAGGCACATTTTTGTTTTCATCCTCCCCTCCCCAGTCTTTCCCTTTAGAAATTACTCTTGGTAATCCTGCATGCTTGTGGTTTTTTAATCTGTAGACAAAAACATGGAGCCAGAAGTCAGATGAAAACTCAAATGCATACATCCTTTTAAAAGAATTTCTATCTTATGTAGGCTTATATAGATGTGGTAGGAACATGGAGCCAACTGTATTATTTTTGCCAATCTGCCTTCAAGTTCAAGAGCAAATGATGTCACAGATGTATATATGCTTTCCCAGATGTATTATGGGGTTCACAAACAACTGTGTTTGTCTGTCACCTACCCCAGCAGCTGTGACAAATACCTGGACTCCTCAGGAAGACACACTGTATAAGATATCAACACCTTGTTTGTTTTTTAAAATAATAGAGTCTCAGGAGCATCATCAAAGAGTAGTGAGAAAAGGTTAGTGTGGATCCTGGAACAAGTTTTCTCTCAATTCTTTCCCCTGAACCTTTCCCTTCCCCATACATTTTTCCATCCCTTATGCTCTTTGGGACCAGTTCAGGAGGGAGAATCTCTCTGCAAACTTTGTTTTACTTGGCTATGAATGAAGCTAAAGGATCAAACTTATTTGTCTGTCTAGAGCAACCAGAACTCCAAGTTTATCATTTAGAAATTGGACCATAAGATGAGCATTCATTTGGCCTCTGTATCTCAAGGCACTTTGAGAATGGAGCTTCTGTCTTCCCTGCCTTAATCTGAGAGGGATTATCACTGAATTTGAGGACATGGTCAGACATGTGCAGCTGATCTGTATTAAGAGATGAACTCCTTCAAACTGCCTGTGTTTGCCAGTCCTCTCAGATTTGCCAGCCTGAATACACACAGAACCACTCCTTAACCTGGTTCTGTCAAAATAATCTGCTTTTTGTGGCAAATTATCAGAGAACCATAGGAAAGGAATGAAAGAAAAATGCTCCTTTTTGTTGGCTCCTGTTACTCTAGGACTTGACAAGGTTCTCACTGAGAGTGAGATGGCTATTAATACCCTGATACAAAGTGAATGAATACCATAATTTAGAAGAAAGGAGTGAAATCTCACTAGGAAACCCTAGAAACTGTATAGCAGTTTCTTTAAAGAGAGGAACTGATGACCATTTGGAAAAATGTATTTATATTTTAATGATCTGCAAAGTTTAGCCTCCGGCAGTTCTATTTTAAAAATAATCTCTTACAATTAGAACCAGTTAACTCAGAAACTGCTGCAAGATGAAATCTATTTGATCTCTTTTCCACATTTTGAATTGGCACAAATTTTCTTTGTTGCAGAGCAACTTTCCTCCAAATATTAAATGCTGTTATCTTACATGCATAGAGAAGAGGCACAGCATCTGTTACACAGTCAAGAAACAACTGAGTGCCTTACTGCCAGGAAAGACGACTCACTTTGTACAGGAATGCTGTTTGTCTGTTAGACATGCAAGAATCCACTTAGCTTCAATTTCAGCTCATTTGTAGTTGCCAATATCTATCCTTTAAATACTTACAGCCACCACTTCTGTGTTGAAAAGGTATCTGTTTTCATCTCTCATTTTAGAGGGAGACATTGTCCAAAGCATCTGGTAATGAACTGTGGGGCCCTGGATAGCACAGGAACTATATAACCTGGTTCAAAGGCATCCTAGATGAGAATAAAAGTGGTTCATGAGTGGTTCTCTTGGCAGCAGTGGCCCTTGGTTATCAAAAAATTCCACCTAACAAAACCACTCTATCTTGCAGGCTTGTTTTTACTCTGCATCAGTTCCCTGGGCTAGGTAGCCAAAGGACTGTACACACAGTTGCACTTGCAGAACTGAGAGTGAGATGCAGGGGCAGGAGGTCCAGGGTACTTTTGTAGAATGGACTTCACAAGACACACTTGTAAACTTGACTTGACCACAGTGTATCTGAACCATAGACAGAGGACTTCAGCCTATGCAGGCACTAATCTAAACTTTTTTCAGAGCATTAATTTTCTAGACAAACATTTACAAGTGGGCTGTAGTTTCAATAATTATTTCAAAATGCTTTGTTTTCAGGAAACTATAGTGGGAGGACAAAAGAGGTAAAACAAGGTATTTAATTTTAGATTCTACCCTTAACTGAATTGTTTATCAGCTGCCATGATCCCTATTGAGAACTAGCAAGAAGCAGTAAAATGCCTAGGGTTTAAAAGAGAACGGTCTTCTCTAAAAACACAACCTAGGCTCAGAAACAGAGATTTCTGTCACAAACTCGCATTGCTGCCATATGCACCAAAATCAATGGGTAGTCCACCTGGATTAGAACTATTTTACCATTCAGTAATGCAGATACTGGCCCACCAATTCCCCGTGACTGAGAGTGGATGTACGCTGTAGGCATTTTTAGAGCTCATGCAAGCACAGCCAGCCTAGCTGTAAAGCAGCTGTATCAGCTGTTGTTAGCAGAACCCTTGCAGCACAGATTTCATTGCAGGGGTACATGATGTTCTACAAAAGTGAATTAAATACTTGAGAAGTTTAGCCAGCTCCAAGATCTGTTTCGGTCCGGCTGTTCTGCCAGTAGACAGTCATTGTAACTGGTATTTTAACAATACAACTTCAGTTACAGGGAAATACCATTTGTCTTGGCTGCTCCCAGAAATCACAGAACTTACAAAGCAAACTGTGTCCCAAGGTACCGTATTCTTGTTCAGGAGGGTTCTGTTGCCATGATTCTCATCATTTGTATGGACAATTTAATGCAAAAAATTAAAAGTCTCATTTGACTAATATGAACCCTGCCCATAAACAAGATCCATAAATGCAAAGGTTAGGCTGCCAGGAAGTACTTCTCTGGGCCTGAAACTAATGAGGCTGTGGCTGTACTGACCTTTCCTAGGTGATAAATATTGACTGAAGCAGTTCCTATTTTCACTCCTTAGGTGCTTTCAGTTCCCAGGTACTCTTTCTCACCAAGGTGCCATCTTTGCTGTTGTGCCATCACTAACACTTTTGTGGTACCAGAGTGAATCACATCAGGGAATTGATTCAGCTGAAAAATAAAAGCAACCACAAACAAGTGTCTGTGCTGGCAAAAGGGAGGAGGCAACAAGTGAAAGAAATTGCAACAAGAAGCAGGAGGCAACGACTTGATTCCTTGGTTGGAACCACAGGTATCATGTGAGCCTTGAAAACACACACTGGTGTCTATGCTAACAGAGGATCTGGAATTGTAATGGGGTGAAATTACTGGTGAGTGAGAATAGCTCAATGAAAGAGCTCAGAATAGACATCAAGTCAGCTTTCACAGTCCCTTGCCTTAGTTATCTCCACACTACTGCTTTCAAGAAAGCAAGCATTTAACATGTTTGAATTCAATGCTATAGTAGTTTATTCAGTAGCTTTGCATGTCTCTGAGAAATGTGTGTTATTTGTTTCAAGAATAATTAGTGCCAAGAATATACTGACAACATAGTTTGAACACAGTGTCATTCCAATACACTGATGAGACTCAAGGACAGGCAGCAACTTCCTTAACTGATGGTCATTCGATACCCCTTTTCAGCATTCTTCAGTTCACATCCCATCTCAATTACATATAATACATTGCATGAAAAATTTCATGCAGTCACCATGAAGTACTGGATATCAGCCCCTTCTTAGGCACAGAAATTAAAAATTTCAAACAGAAAAGAGCTTGAGGCAAAATTCCTTGACTGAATAGCTTTTAGGTTTGTGAGAACTTAGACCCAAAGTATGTTACTTTAATCCATCTAATTCAATCAGCATTTCATCCTTTATAAGTAATTCAGTCTAAAGCTTCATAGTCAACTAGTGAAAACTTGAAACAACACTGATCTTCATTTTAAAAAATCTCCTGTCAACAATCACATCTAAGAAAGTATATTGCTACTTCCCATATTTGTAGTGGGCAGATCTGAATCCAGGACATCATCCAGGATCTCAGAACCATATCTAAATCACCAATAAAAGCACCCAAGGAGACAGTAAATCATTTACTCTGACATTTATATTCCTTTATGTAACACCAATTCCAGATCCCTGACCATTTTAACTTTCGTCTCACCAGTTCATCCACAACACATTCTTTAAGCTGCTTTGCATAAAGTTTTTCTTTCTCTCATGTCTTGATTATAACACGAATCCACTTTGAGCTTCCTCCTCCTTTACCACATCCATCCTTATCTGTTACAGAGAGCACAAAAAGCATAAAAATATGTACTCCAGTTCTCCTCTATTCTTGTGAAAAATGGGTCAGTCAGCTTTGTGCTCCTCCCTGCCTTTCACCCTTTGTATGGTTATATCCTGTCTGTTCTACTGTTCAGCTTTGTTCTCTTAGATGGTAAATTCTTCATAGCAGATGCTCCATACAATCTTAACACTTGGCCTATTTTGGATTTTGCTACAATACAGATAATAAAATTATATTCCACATAGACCTGAATTTCATCCATATCAACCAAAAAACCCCAAACCTGTGCATAACTGCTGATGGTTTTGAGTCAGAAGTGTAATGCCAGAATCTATTTTTAGACACTGTGTTGAGTTTCACTCACTTTTGATAATCTGCATTTTCCTTTTGTGGAGTTATGTTTTGTTTATAGCTTAGAAATTGTGTGTGAGATCTTATAGGATGACCTTTAAAATAAACCAAGCTTAACATCTTGATCTCCACAGTGGCGTGGGAGTCTAAAGATGTGGTTGAAGATACCTGTTTCTCGTTAGAAGGAAACTAATGACAGATCATGCCACTTCCTCACTTATCAAGGAAGATCCTCTTGATGCTAGTTTTATGTTAAACTACAGCAGTTCACCATGCACTGGGGGTGTATTTCAAGTTGTTGACAGAGCTCAGTACTGTATATTGTTCATTAAATAATCTATACAAATTAACAGAATAAATTTAATAGTTATGCAAAACTTATCAACTTGTCTGCAAAATACCGAGCAGTCAATAAATGGGAAGTATACTGGATAGAAATATGCCAGACATTTCCCAGTTCCATTTCTGCAATCACAAGGAAGCATAACAGATAACTGCATGTATTGGTCGGGACCTTCTCATCACATTAATTTCTGTGCTAATTTGCATAGAAATGTCAAAGAATGAAAATTATTACATTATTTTAGGAGATCAGCTACATCACAAACAGTAACAGTACGAACTCCACAGATGCCCTTCTCACTGACCCTGAGTCTTGATCTGGAGATACTGTACTTGAAAGGACTAAAAAGTATTTTAATTGCCCTTTTCTTTTTCTGCCACTGGTGTTTGTGCTGAGGTTGTCAACAGGATGTTTCATGCTAAGAACTGGAATGTACCCAGCAGCTCATTCTACTTTATTTAAAACATCCTTACTATCTGCATAGGTATTATTGTGAGTGCAGACTGCTAGAGCAATGCAAGAAGAAATAAGAGTTAGCTGTTTTCTGTGAGTTTAGGATCCATGTCAGTACAATGACAGTGGGCATGTGGGGTTCTAAAGTACAGGGGAAGTGAGAAGAGTGAACTGTGAGGGTGAAATGTTCTCTCTGAACAGGTGATCCAGTGAATTCACAGGCTGGGCTGAGAGGAAAATAGTACACAATGGGAATGAGGCAGTGACAGGTGAAGATGTGAGATGTTTTCTAACAGGATGAGGTTAGCTCTTCCTTTCATGACAATACATCAACCCTTTCTGTAAAATCTCCTCTTCATCTAAATTACCTTTTTTTTTTAAATTAAGAAGTATGAAGAAAATTACAAAGTGGAGGTGGATCAAATCTGTTTGTCTTCAGCAAGTTTCTCTACAAAATTAAATGGAAACTCTATCCCCTGTCATACTTTGAGCTGTGTTTGCTTCCGTGGCATAAGGCATCATTTTAAATAAATGCTGTGTTACACATTTTGTCTCCAACAAAGAATTGAGAATCCTCCTACAGACTCCCAAGAGTTAAAATACTGAATATAACACGAAAATGGGTAAATGCTGAATCTACAGGTAAAGTGCTGTGCCAGTACTACTGTACAGGAAGACATTAGTGACTAGTTTTGTTTTTTTTTCCTCTCTATTTATCCCTTAACCCAGTATTGCTGTCATTACAGGACGTGCACACTCTCAAGTCATGCTGCCTAGTCTTGCACGTCACCCATACTAGTGAGCAAACTGATTTTACAGCCTACACTGCAACATTTGCCATGCTGATAAAACTTAATGGGAGAGAAGGTAATTTATTAAATCACTATTAATTCAGTATTCACAATGCAATATTTCTGTAGCCTAGAGGCTATAAACTTTCTAAGAACTACAACTGTTTTCCATGTTCAGGCAGAGCAAAATATGAAAACTGCTATTAGTTGTATAATAAGAGAATGTCACAGGACAACACAGTAAACTAGAATTACCATGCCACTTATATGATAGGTAGACATCTGTAACTAATTGTACAGTGATTTACTGGCTTAATCCTGCAGTCCCAATATTCCACCTCTCTGAGATCATATCATTCTGATGCCCTTGTGAACACTCCATCTTCCATTCATTCCCACCTAAGGATCTGAACACCTAATGTTCAATTAACTTCTGAAAAAAAACCAAATCCTTACAAAAACCCCTTTTGTATGCCATACAGGGGAAATAAATGCATACTTCTGCTTGAGTGGAACTGTCTCATGGTGTTTTTAACACTCTTCAGATCTCATGGGTTTTGTGGTTCATATAGGTACCACTTCTTAGACATGTTTACTTATGTTCTGCCTGGTGTTCAGGATTTGGCTCTATTTCGGCACAGAAGAAAACAATGACAATGGTTTCAGCTATTAAATTTTTTGTTGCCTGGGATTTCTATATGAGTATGTAACTAGAACAGATACACAGATGGCCAGGAAATTCACCTTAAATTTTATAACGATTCAGAGAGCTAATAAAACAGTAAACTACAACAACAAAAAAGTTTCTGCTACCAGAGAAACTTAAAGAAAAATGTAGTAGTTAATTTTCTAAGTAAATGAGCATACACTGAATCAAATCATGTAAGTCACCAAGAAGCTTCCCAACAAAATATGATTAGAGCCTGATTTTTTATTTTTACCTCAGAAAGATAATATTTTCCAACACTGGAAATTAAAAAAGGTAAAAATGTACTAGCTTCATTTTAATATCTTTATATCTTTAATATCTTAACTCTCACTTTTCTGAGACCACAATGAGGGAAACCACTTTATCAGTTTCTGTTTAAGAAGTCTGACATAAAGCTCTCTGACCAACTGCTAACAATCCCTGCTGACACCTGTGCACAGCCAGTGGCAAGTACACAGGCATGCATGGCACATGCAGCAGCCTAACACTGCATAGATAAGTTTGCAAAGCAATGGAAAACAGGACTAGGAAAGGTAGCATGTTTATATAGTTCAAAAATAGCTAAAAAGTTGAAGATCTGTATTCAAATCCAGTTCTGTCAGGTCTATGCAATAGAATACTAACCAAAAAATCCATGTTCACACTTATACATAGATTATATTAATTTCGTTTTTCACAATAACATAAGCATTAAAAAATGTATGGAGCTTATCAAGGAAAATTAAGTTGAAATGAGTAAAGTGTCAGATTTGTACTACTCTCTAAACTCTGTAAACTCTCTCTTTACTCTGTAAACTCTCACAAGAGGATCTCTCTCAGACAATAATTTTCTAAAAATGAAAAACAGAGACTCTTCCACCATGCCAGGGCAAGGGAAAAGTATTTATTTATTTAACTAATAGATATTTAACAGCAGATTCACATTAACTCCTGCAACAGTTTCATGTGGGAGCTAAGTGAACACCACAAGTGATGTATATTTTTAAGCCTCTCTCATAAAAGCCACTGAGGTTAGTGCTCCTTTGAGCACGGATGACTGAACTAGACTCCCTCTGGAGCTCAGCAATTCTTCTCCTTAACTGACCTAGGCAACTGTTGTTTAACAATACACAAGGCACTCCCTCCTCACCAAAGACTTACTTTTCATGTTTAGCTTTTAATGTTTTTCATCAGCTTTGTCATCAGCAACTCTGAATAAAAGCCTCAAACATTGGCCTCCTGCACTGTGATACAGATGGAACTTAAGCCTGACAGGCCATCTCACTGACATCACATCTTGACTCAGAGTCCAAATATAAGCAGATTCCTGTTTAATAAAGCAACAGTTCCCATTATGCAGAGCTCCTAGGTTTGATTAAAGAAGTAGCAATAAAATGCTTTTGTGAATTAAGATTTCTTTCTAGCTAACACCTGTTTGGGACCTCTTGCAATCTTGCCAGTTGACATGTTCGAAAAGAATGTTTTCTGCGGGTCATAACGGGCAAGTAAAAACCAAACCAAACCAAACAACGTCCTACCTCCCCCTCCTTCCCCAGCAGCCCAAGGCATGCTCATCCTTTGAATCAGCGAGCAGCTGAGCTGACATGTGGTTCACTTGCCAGTTTCTGAAACTGCAGTACTGGGGAACTCTAGGATTTTGATATTCAAACTCTGTATTTGAACCGCCAACATTTAACCTCACATTCCAGGGCGGGGTTGGGCTCAGAGCCCAGGACATTCCAAAAAGCATTCCAACCAGCAAGGCCCTGGAGGTAGCCCCACAGTGAGTGCATCCACGCTAAAGGCTGGTAAACATATCTCTGCTTTCCCATTCAGGTTTCTAGTAATCAGAGTACATGTAGGCTAAAGGGAGGACAAGCTACAGTTCTGCCAACAGCCACAGACCATACTTTGGCAGGTATCATTACAAATACTTTCTGCAGCATCAGTATCAAGTAAAAAATAAAACTGCTTTTTTGTTCACTGACAGTAGCCCTGGGACAGAAGAAACCAATTGCGTCACTGAGTTCCACATGATTAACAGTGAAACGTTTTCACTAAGCAAATACTTAAAATAGAGCACAGCTCTGATCAGTATTGACCAAGTACCATATTCACACCACATTAAAACCGAGAAAAAAATTCTGAAAAGTGAGGCTAAATATCCTCCAACCCAACTGTGGTCTCAATTGCCACCCTATGCAAGAATGCAGAAGTGCAATGGCTGGATCACTAAATACTGCAGAAGTCAGCATATTTTTGGGAAGAAAAAAAACCCTGCCACCTTCTGTTTATGGTAAGTACAGCAGAGAAGAGAAGCACGGGAGAAACTAATACAGAGTCACCAGTGTTGTTTGCTCTTTAAAAGTAATGTGAATAGAACAATTTCTAGAAGAAAAGCACTGGTCTCTGAAGTAATTACTTTAAAATCAGTGCTGAAAAGGGAACATACATGATAAATACAATTATTCTATCTGGTTAGGGTGAATTGAATGATCGAAGTAGGATAAGTCATCACACATTAGTTGTAACAGATTTAAGAGGAATGGAAGTATGTAACAGAAAGTCATTAAATCACAACGTTCTGACACGCACATAGACATATACACAATTGCAACTTTTCTTTGGTTCTTTTTGAGACCCATAAAGAGTGTCAAGCATGTTATGCTTTCTAGCCACTTGCCAGAATTTACAGTCCTTTTATATTTAGCATTGAAAGCTCATCCCAACAGTGACTCTTCATTCTCACTTCTACAGGCTCTGTTTGTCCTATCCATAACTACAGCACAGACAACTCCATTAATGTGTACAACCAGTGCAGCTACACATTGGCAACCACGTAATAATTTCAGGAAGGATTTGAAAACATGCACTTATTAGAAAACAGAAACATCCTCTCAGATTTTAGCACCCATTTGATTTAATATAAATACAATATATACACTTTGCAGACTTGTGTTAACACAGCATTTGTTTCAGCTCATTGTGAACTACGTAGCCAGTGTTATCCAGCTCTCTCCATCGACCAAACCATGGTTTGCTGGTAAAGCACCTACATGCTGGGTACTCATACCTTTGTTTAGGTATCAAACTTCAGCTACAGTTCCATGTGAATTTTTGACAGCATGCTGCAGAAATCTGCTCAGTTCAAATAAACCAAAGATTTCCACATTCTCAAGCACCACTGGAACACCTGGCTCTGAATTGCATTAAGTCGCTGGAAGGAAACAATACAAAAAGTCTACGTAGGCTGTACCTCACTAAGGAGGCAGAAGGATGAGTATTTGCATCATGTGACAAAATATGAGGAGAAAAAAAAGGTACAAGTATTGTTATGAGGGCCTTGGCTCCCAGTCCATTGTAACTTCCACCTATCCATAGTAATTGCTGCCATACAAGTCTACACTGTATTTAGACACCATCACCTATAATATCTGAAGATTCAATTTTCATTTTAGACAGCCAATGATGACAAGATACAAAGCCAGATTCTTCTAAGTGACAGGACAAGAGGCAGTGGGCACAAATGGAAATAAAGGATATTCTATGCAGAAGAAGAAAAAGAACCCCCACTTTTATAATAAGGGTGCTCAAATACCACAACAGGTTGCCAAGAGAGGTTGTGGAATTTGAGTCCTGGAAAATGCATGAAACCCAGTTAGACACAGTCCTGGGAAACTTGCTCCAGTTCACTCTTCTTTGAGCACGGGGTTTGGACCAGATGATCTTCAGAGGTCCTTTCTACACCCAAACATTCTATGATTCTATTAGATTAGACCTTGCAAGCCACACTGCTAACAGGACCTAACAACAACTTTTTCTCTATTTTGATGGCCCCAAACAGTTCTGACAAAAACAAGATACCCAGATAGAACTCAAAATAGGAAAATTGCTACTTCTGAAATTTCTGATTAATACTGCAAATTCTTTTGCTGTTTGGAGTAGCGCTTAAGTTATATCAAATGTAAGTGTATTTAACTGCACTTACTGCAATGTCCAAAATGAACATGAAAAACTTTCTTCTTAGACTGCATATATTTACTATAAATTACTCTGATGTGAACAGCAGACATTTTATCTCTGAATACACAATTTTTAATTTCACAGCTCTGAACTGGTGAGATACTGTTCTTCCTTTTTCAAAGAATGGTTTAGTGTCAGCACTATCACTTGCTAGTGTGGAAAAGATTGAGGAAAAGATTCAAAATTTTATATAGGAAGAGTTTTTCTGAACAACATCCAAATGAATTATATTTTGTACATTTTTACACAAAGTACTTTAGAGATCATGGCATGATATATTCCTGTCATTTTGTTTTCAGACCAGAACTGATAATCTCACGATCCCTCATGCTGTTAAGGGAAATTAAACCACTGTTTCAATAAACTGTTAGTAAATGAAATCCCTGAATTCTTTCGGCATTCTTTTAGGGATTCAGAACTCTAATTAAAATTAGACAAGCTCAGCTGGATTGCCGTGAACCAGACTGGGTCTGTATCCTCTCTTGGCATATGGCATGTACTTATAGTTTACTTTAACAGGAAGTTTTGATGATGGAAAATGAAGAAGAGAACACATATCTTTGATTGAGACCACCAGTATCACCAACAGGTAATTACTGAGACAAACGAGGTCACATGTCAGGAACATACAAGGCCATATTTGGATTCCCATTATTGCAAGTAATATACTTGCAGACATTTACAAGGACTTTCAAGTTCAAAAGAATAAAACATCTGAAAGTGCCTTCATTCAACAAATTCATGGCTACCAGGCTAGCTTCAATTCCCACTGGAAAGGCATAATTGTAATACCTAAGGCCAGGAAAGGATGGTTAATTCTATTGTCATGTTTCTGAAGAGAAAAATGTAGTTGAAACTATGAAAGAAGAATGTTATTTTAATGCTTAGTGTTACAATTGTTAAGTCCTTCTCTCTGCAAAAACTTTTTCTTGATACCTGATGGGCGTAAACAAGCTTGCAAGGTATGCATAAAACTCATTATTTTTCTACATTAATTTTTCTAACTACATAGTTGCATAAGGAATCCATCTGCTTATAGATGATATATTAATACATCACTTACCAGCACACCATAGACTTCTTAAAAACAAGTAATAAAACCAATGACAAAATTGCTTTGAAAATACCTGATATTTGAAAAAAATTTATTAATAGGGATAGTCTTCTCCATGTTCTTTAAAATCAAGTTCCTAATTTATCCTGTTTGAAAGGCACCATAGGGACATAGTGAGTGGTGAACAGTAAACATCCCATTGGCATTTTTCATACCTGAGGAGTTTATCTGTCTCTGAGAGAATCCAAATGAAATGTGAACAACAAGATATACAAAGAAGAGCTAATTTGTAGCTGCATAGGCATGAAACCTCTAATTTCCATGCTATCGTGGCATCTTAGGCACGTTCCTGTCAGAAGTTTCTTCAATAAAATTAGCTTTTTTATGGGAAGGTTCAGCAAGATCTTCTCCATGGTCTTTATTAGTCAAGCGCTCCTGGTCTTCCCTCTTGCGTTTGTTAATCAGGTGATTTTCTCCCTCACACAGCTTTCCCTCTGGGACACCCAATGTTCTCAGACAGACAATAGCTGCAGCCTGTTCTGCTAGTTTCTTGGACTTGTCCCTGAAGAGCAAGCAGACAGAGCATAGGTAAAAGAAGAAACTGAAGTCTCTACACTGCCAAGAGAATTTCCTGTCTCTGATGCAACATCATAAACAAAGAGCATTTGTAGTCATCTCATAGCAGAAGAACAAAATAGGTCAGTTCCAGAAATTATTTGAATCTTGCTAGGTGTCAAATGTTGATGCATCACTCCTGATGTAATATTCCTTGAAAATCTGTTTCTATCAGGTCTTGTGCCTCAAACACTCTTCATTTCAAAGGTACAAAGTCAACATGTGTTTGGCCTAAGTGGTCGCAATCCTCAGAAAGTTAACTTTTACAAATCTGATCACTAAACAAAACTAACTGAGTTATGAAGGATCACTTTTCTTGAAAGAGACTCAGGCTTAAATATACTCTGGCAGGCGAACAAGTTCATTGACACTGACAAAAGTAGGAACTGTCCTGTAATAATAAAAATTCTATCATTTCTGGGAGGTACTGCAGATCACCCATTTGTGAGATTCAGTATTTGAAAACATTTTCTTCTCCAAGTTTCATGTCAGCTGAGCTTAACTTCCTAAAGTCTCTGAACAGAAAGATTGCAAGGCAGCAATTGTTGTGTGCATTTGTCGTCTTTAAAATGTTCAATGCGCAGTTAAATCAAGATCACCTTAGGTGTAAATACCTCAAGTCAACTCCAGTATTAATGGATGATTGTACAAGATAGCGTTGTGAAACATTAGACCAGCCCTGGATGTAACTGCTAATGAACTGTGATCCCCGAGAAGCCACTGCACTGTCCTCTCCTTCACATGTGTAGACACTTAATCCTGATTTCTTTTTGGGAATGTGGTGGCTGAAGACACTCCCCCCTAAACATTCCCCTCTGCCTCCTTTGGTTAGTTTCTGAACTCAACACATACAGAACTGAACTGTGTCGCCTATTTGCACCCCTTCCAATAGAACTTGTGGACTAACACACAAAGTGAATTAAAACCATTTACTTGATTACACTAACACTTACTTCCTCTTGTCACAGTCAATTCTCAGACATTTTTAAACCTTTCTCCCCCCTAGAGGTAGCTTTAGAACGCAGTTTTTAGTTGATCTATATCAGTCAACTGGAATAGACCGGAGTGCCCTTTTATTGCAAGTTTTTTAATATTGCAAGTATTTTAAGCAACATTTCAGAAACAAAAATCCAGCTGGAAAAACCATTAAGGACAGCTTACCATAGAGTTGATCGGTATTTTCGCTCAGCTACTGTCACTACTGAACAGAATAATCTATCCAATGGTCTTTGAACCTGTGGGAAAAAAAAATTAAAAGGGAGGGGGATATCAAAAAGCAGTCATGTCATTTACAGAAGAAACAACATCATCAAGATTCTTTGGTAAGTGTAGAGACAAGAACAACAAGTAACAGCTTTAAAATTACTGTAATTCACACCACAAATTTAACCTTACATATTTAACAGTAAAATATAAGCAGAAATTGTCCAAACTGCAAATATTTTGCTTTGCAAAAATAAAAAATAATCAAATAATGCCCCCATCTAACAAAAAAGTTGCTCCTGTCCCATACAGTTCCTACCCATAACCATGTGCAACAACAGAGAAAACATTCCAAGTCTAAATTCTTTACTTCACAGAAGTAGTAAAAGAAAGTCAGTCACGGGCTTCTATATAATGACCTGTAGTTACAGCAACTTCTTTCACACGTGAATCAAAACCAGATGGAAGGTCTGACTTTTAATTTTTTATTTTCTAATAAAATAAGCTACTATTTTCATACCTATGAATGTTAACATCTCTGAAGCTGCTTCCTCAAAGAGCTATGCCAGACTGGGAAGCAGAATTTCCTCACTACCTGGAGTCCTAAAATACCTAATTTCATAGACACGGCAGAGGGACTTTTGAAAGAGTTTCTTCATTGACTCACAGTTTCATAAACAGGCTGAGGATGCTTTTCTTTCCTACACCATTCCAGAAGATACATTTTTGGAGTAATCTGTGGTGGATATTCTCGCCTAGACAGAAAAATTTGTGGTCAACAACTGTGCAAAAAGTTCTATTTTAAAACAGACAGTGCTGCTTATTATATTACTTCTACCAGTTATTTGAGGTTTAACTTTACAGTTCGAATTATGAGAAAAATGCTGCTTCCTCATTAGATAACTCAAGTAACAGAAAGCCTGGAACTAAAGAACATCTTACAACAGACAAATTGCACAGGAAGAGTGATGATTATGTAATGCTGTACACATACTGCCTCATAAAAACTCACTCGGTAAGTGCTGTTTTACAAGTAATTATTTTCAAAAACTGTCAGGCACTGTCAAACTCACAGTTGCTACTCACAGATGCAAGATAGTGAAAAACTTAATTTGTGTGCTTACTTGTCAAATCTAACAGCCATTTTTATTACATCTGGATCGTCTACTTGGTCATCTTCATCTTGTGTCTCAGTTTCTAAAGACATTTTCTTTGCTTCAAAAATAGCTGTTGTTTCTTCATAGAAGTCACCCATTTCAAAGACTTCACTATTCAAACAGAATTCCTTCATATTAGAGATCAGTTTATGAATTTTTGTATCACATTATGGTAGAGAAAAATAAATACAAAATCAATTGTGATTAAAGAGAGCATATGTGTATGGAGAATCAAATGAAAGCGTGGCTATATTCTGCACAGTGACATCATATAGTTTCTCTTTCAACTCTTATCAGACACTGTTGTGATACCAGCACTACATATGCAATTTGCAGCCTGAAAGTCCAGGCAGAATCAGTCGGAAATACAGGTCTTGCAATGTTCAAGTTATTAGCTCAATCAGTAACTTGCAGATGGATGAATTGGCAAAAAACATCTCTGTGTGACTGCTGGTGGATCAGCTCCACAAGGGCAATATGAGCAAGGAGTAGGAAAGAGATGCTTTTTCTAATTATAGTATTTAAAAATGCCGTAAGCAATAAACACAATAACATCCAAACCCCTCAAAATCTCAGATTTTCTGGCATCAGAATATTATTCACAAGTGTAAATATAAGGGAGGAAGCCATCAGGATTTGAGTCAAAGGTAGGATTCTCAAGTCCTTTTAAATTTCAGATTCAGGGCAAGCTGGATCTACTTTGTAAAACTGAGACTATTAATTTTCTGCAGATAATAACAGCAATAATACCTGCAGCACAAGAAAAACTACTTTCTGACTGTTATGAGAATCCTCTTTGGTACGGGGCCATTCAATGGCAAAATGAATGCTGGCCGCAAAGCCATCTCCAATGCTCCAAGTGGAAAAGCAAAGAAGCTGAACAATGTTAACTTACACTTCTAAGAGAAGGCAATTTATTATGTACTGGTATGTAAATGTTTAGTCCAAAATGCAACCCCTGTTCTCTTGCATTCAGTACTGAGGTTAAACCTCCCATGGCTGAAACGTGCCCTCACCACCAGGAGAGAGTACCATTTTTGTCTGAAGATGCAGAGGTGCATTTTAAGTAACAGAATGTTCTTCAGTTACCTGGACATGAAACAGGCTATTCAGAACAGGGCTTAAAGGACCGAGTCTGCTGACAGAAAGCAGTTTCAAAAATTTTCAAGTGTCTCTCTCTGTCCCCCTCTCATGCACACTGCTTAAGCCAACTTTGAAGTTGGTATTGCCTTACATGTACAAAAACTGACAAAGTTCAATTTTGGAAGCTCCTAAAGAATTGTTAGGCACAGCACATAAACCCAAAAGTTTTACACTAGATCTCTATCCAGTGTCTATGTGTATAAACTATGACACCTCTAATTACCTGTTTAAAGGTTTGACTCTCACTCTACAATTTCTTTTCTTTACATACTATGAACTACTGTTCATGCACCACCCTGTCGGCTAGGAACTATGTGAAGCTGTAAAAGATTGTTTCAGTTTCAACCTATATTATATGTCTTTTTTTCAAATTGGAAATCTATAATCAAAATAGATAGTGTGTTACCACACTAAAAAGTTTTCAACTCTTTACATTGCCAAAGTGAAAAGTAACTTGCAAAGTTTAAAAGTTGTTCCTGGATTCCACTGCTCCTTTATGACTAATGAAGGATAGCTCCTTTTATATATGAAATACAAATTCCCTTCATTGCATTGAAATGTAATAATCACGGACAGAAGTATTTATAGAAAGCCAAAATTGGTAAAAGGCAATAAACTGGCAAAAAGAGCGCAGTCATTTCCACTAATTTTGAACGTGAAGAGAATGCTGACTAGGGTTTGCGAGAAAACAATAAATTCGTTTACAAAATATTTCAAGCTTTCAACATTTCTATCAATTTTCATACAGGTAAGATATCAAATAGTTTCAGACTGTTTATAAGAACAAGGAGTCTCTTCCCCTCCATTCCATCAGAAGTATAATTATATCACACTACAGGGATATGACACATGCAAGCTCAGACCTTTATTTTGTTCAGTTTGGGATGGTTTCAAACCTGAATTCCCCTAATTCTGTGTGAATTCTTTAATTCCATGCCAATTTTATGGTTTCTCACAAAGTTTTCCTTCTTCTTTTTCTGTCCCCCCCTTTGAGAAATTTCATCCAGACTGTTTCAGATGTCCAGGATGACAAGATTCATTAAAGCTACTATATTTCCTCAAAAAAGCTGTCATTATTCATTAATATATTCCAGGTATGAAAAGCAGCACAAAAGAAATACCTTGAAGTACCATACAGACAACCCTCATACATTATTTTGAGTTTATCTCTAAGTGTTCATTTAAAATAGACATGTCACTGTAAATATTCCAGTAACATTAAAAACCCCACATGCAAGAGGCAAAATTAAAACAAATAAATATCCTTGGAAGGAGACAAGCTCCACACTATTAACCTCCAGACTGACACTAGAGGATGCTGAAACTTTTCTTGATCAGTTAATGTAAATATTGAACAAATGCCTGTCACTCAATGAAGCACCAATCAAATTAGTATTTTAGTTGAAATAAGTTGAATATTTCAGGGTTAAAGATTTAACATCTGAGCATGAAGGAAACCTGGAAAATTTACTGTGTTATTTCACATCTTACTAACTGGATTTTTTTTGTTTGTACATTTTTGGGGTTTTTGCAACTTCTGAATGTATGAAATGCCAGGCAGTGCTACAGACAGAGAAGTGATGTGCAAGTTTAACAGAGAGTACAATTCCTGTGTTTGAAGCACAAGCTTACCAGATCTCCTGTGTGGACTGTGCAGCATGCAGCTTCTTACCCTGAGCAGTTTCCAACTGTTCTCTTAACATCTGACACAAACAGTATTTTGTGTTGGTATAGTGATTATCGTATCTCACTGCCTGAAGGAGAGACACAAAGTATTTAAAAACACGCCTAACAAATTTATCTTATATTTTGCTTATGTCTCTTGATAACTTTCAAAATCAGTTTTGAAAGGCAAACCACAATGCAGTTTCCTTGTTAACATATTCAACACTACTATGAATGTGACTATATCTGATTATTTTGGCATGACTTCATGAACAAAAATTCAACTTATTCATATACTCATGAAGAAAGAGTTGACCAGTTTACATCACCAACTAGAAATGCACTGTTATTTTAGTAAGTAACTGGTAAATGGCAAGTTTGAATTTTTAAAAACCAAATAATTTTGAATTAATGACATGATCGAAGCTACAGATTTCTGATTAATTTCCTATTACATCCTTAAAATAGTGTCTTTTGAATAACAGATAAAACTTTATATACCAGGTGACTCAGCTAAGGGAGCTACAGTACTACAATACAGCATTACTTTATTGGCAAATCATTCCCTTTGCGTCCTTGCTGTGAATAATTATTGACAATATTTGTGAAAAGTAATTAATTTCTAAAAATGAATCTAGCAGAAACTATTTCATATTCCTTCACTTTTCTGTTCAATACTGTATGCTATATATAATAATCTGTTCAATTTGTACATCTGTAACTTCAAAAGAGCTGGTCTACATATTTTTAAATTTCTAGACATTTTTAGATAGCCTTGTAAATGTCATAAATGTTCCCAAGAAACTAGGACTAAAAAGCATGGTACAGAAGAAAAGAATGATCAGGAAAAACTGAATACATTTCTGAACTTTTGTTTTCTGAACAAAGTCAAACAGAAAAAGCAGTGGTTGATTTGAAAGACTCATGTCATATGCACTAAGTTAAAGTATCCCCAAACTAAGTCTTTGAAATGACAAGGAGTTAGGACACTCTAGGAAGATTTGGATTAACAATTCTAAACAATTTTAACAACAAGATCTTAAAAGAACCCATACATATTTAAGGTAATCTTGCATGACATCCTTCAAGGGGAAAAACCCCTCTTTTCTGAAGATAGACGGGTTCCACATGGCAGCACGAGCTATCATTACTGATGAGGCAGCCGTTGCTTTCTGGAAGGTCTCTATGTCCATATATTCTTTGATGAAGTCATGAGATCCTCCACTAAAAATTAACAACACTGTTTTAATTAATCATGGATCTTTTTCCTGCACCTGCAAATCTTAAGTTAGGTACAGGCATCTGGACATAACGAGCTAATTTGTCCAACTTACTTTGCTATTACTGGAATGGAGACGGCTTCAGATATGGCCTTGATCACATCACAGTGGACAGGGTGCTGAGGCCTCTCCTCCTTATTCCTGTCCAACAAACAAAAGAAAGACAAGACCAAAGATTTCCTGTGGAATTTGTAGCTCTCTAAATCACAGCAGACATGACACAAGGAGTATTAGGATATATTTGTTTCCACTTATTTATTTCATATATTCGATATAATTTCCTGCTGTTTCTTTAAATGCAAAAGAATTATTTCCTATCAAATACATTTTAAGACATTGTTACTGTAATTCCATATCCAGATAAGCAGCATTTTTCAGATACAGAGTATGCAGATAATTTTAGTTTTATTTGGTCTTTGAGACAAAAATTTTCAGAAAACAGCAGCAAGCAGTACAATTCCCTAATTGGTGGCCTGATTTTCTACAACACCAATTCAGTTAATGGTTGAAATCAGAACCATGTACTACATCTAGCATGTAGAGAATACTCTGGTCATATCATACCGTGCTCTGTTCATCAACAAACTAAAAAATCTAAGTATTTCTTGACTAAAATCAATTTACCTTCCATGGACTGCAATAGCAGCAATACCAGTTTTTTCTATTCTCTTCACCAGATTCACAGTATCTTCAACCTGAGAGATAAGACAGAATGACAAGATTTTAATTCAAAGCAAAAGGAATAACCATCATGCAATTATTGTACAGACAAATGCTGGAAGTCTTTCCTCAAGAGGGATGTGATTCCTGTATTTCATCAATAACACCCAACATGCATAACCATTTAATATATACTTCAATTTAAGAACTACATACTACGCCAAAGATAAGAATCCATTTTCAATGCCTCCTTGAAACCATAAATTGCAAACTTTCTCAAATCAGGTAACATAATACTCTGTGGCAGAAGAATATTTTCCAGCAAGTTTACGGACTGTCATTTGAAAATGATATAGAACATTTGATTAGCAAGTCCTCTCTAATGACTACCCTGTAAATTGTAATTAAAACGCTTTTCAGTAAGAGGATACATTCTGAAATCAACATAACACGTAATCACACATCTATAAACATCCCTCTCAGATATATATGTCTTAAAAATGTTAACCAGAATCTAAAAAATTCTAATTATATTCATACATGACCAATGAATCAAAGGACCCAGTGGGAAAAAGGGGAAGCTTCCAGTCTATCTTCAAAGAGGTAAGATACTCTTAAAAGGCAGAAAGAAATGTGGCACACTGCTGCATTAGCCTGTCTTATGCAGCTCTGGGGAAAGGGAGAATGAAGAAAAGATACACTTTCTTTTCAAAAGCTGGAGAAACATCTGCGGGTCATCCCAAAAATAGCAGATTCAGTTTTTGAAAAATGTAACATCTCCAAGCTGGCATGGACACAGAGAGAGAAGCTCACCTGCTGTTCTGATGGATAACATGTTACGCAGAAACAGCTTGAAACAAAAAGGAAGAGGCTCTAGGATAGTTGTAGAAAATAAAAAGGAGAGGTTCTCTGATTTAGTACTTCAGTACTTCAGAAGCAAAATGATCTTAGACTGGGTTTTTGATTCTTTTCCCACAGGCTTCAGTTGTTCATCTAATCTTTTTAAGTGCACATGTAAATGATTTCAGAACTATAGCTGGTTCAGGTACAGTTCACCCATCTACCAAAGTATCTATTTGGGTCATATGCAATCGCAGTATCTAGGCAGGTAATAAAATAAACAATGGCAAAATAATCAGCCATTAAAAGAGAAAGCCCATCATCCCTTGGAGGTTTAAAAATATGTAGGGAATTCAACTGCAAAAAAAAAAAAATCCAGTAAGGAAGCTACATGAGCTGTAAAAGAACTCTGGAAAATGGGGAAAACATCCTGTACAAGAAAGAATCTGTAACTCCATTGGTTGTTCTAACTGCAAGAACAGAAAAACAGTTTGGAAAAAAAAATTAGTCTGAAAAAACAGAAAATAATCATCTATTGGCTTCCCTGGCTGAAAAATAGGAATTAACAGCAGCTACTAGCTGCTCGAGAGGCGGTGTCCTACACTCTCCTGTATCTCTATGACTTAAAAATTACTTAGTTGAAAAGTTTTGAGGATAAAAGCCTCTGTGTCCTTGCATATCATGGAATCTGACAAGCCCACAATCACGGTCTCCATACATTTTGTGGGTCAGATAATCCTTTAGGCTGGGACAGCATTCCAAACAGAAATTATAACTCCAAGCACTATTTCACAACAACAGGCCTAAAATGACAACATACGAGAACACATATATTATAACTGATATTAAATCACCAAAATAAACAACAACTTAATACTTCGGCATAATGATTTAGGTTCTTACTGAGGGCAAAATGCGGATTTTGCAGGTTACTGGTTTACAAACTCCTTTAACAAGGGCAGTCAATATCTGGAAAAAGGAAGAAAAAGACAAAAATGTGATCACAACAGTGACATTGCTAAAGCTTTCCTCCTTTCTCTCGTGAAGATAAAAGAAATTAGAACAATGTAACACTATTTACTATTCTTCTATAAAAAAATCTCACATGCTAGACAGACACATTCAATCTGTAATTGAACATATCATTTTATCCAACAGATATAAAAACCTATTTCTAGTCTAAGCCATTTCTATTTCCATTTCTTTTTTTATTTCAACTTTTTTCAATTTACAGAGCAATTAATTGCTGCTGGAGTTTCAACACTGCTTTTAGTATGAGCTGACCTGTGAACTCTAATAATTTCAAAATAAAGTGCAAAGGCTTTTCATTTTCATGCAACTGTTTTCACCATCATCTTATATTCCTTGTCAGTTTCTCATAAAAACTAAATGTAAGTATTCCCTAAAAAGAGATTTTTATTTAAAAATAAGAAAGCCTTCAAAATGGAAAAAAAATTTGGGGAATATCAAGCAACACCATTGTATCTTCTTAAGGAAAGCAAACTGAATTCCATGCTTAATACAAAGCACATTTTATTCATTACAACAAACTTGGAACAATCAGGCAAATGAGTGGTTGTTAGTCTAATCATTTAAAAACCAAGCTATGCAAAGAACCTCCTTTTCACAGCTTGAATTTAAGTCCAACAGACCTTACTTAAAAGTGCCATGTAATGGCCTATACGCGTTTAAATCACTGTATGACTATACAGTAACCAGTATCAGAAGTCCAATAGGTCTCTAAATAAAGGAGTGGAAGCCAGCTGATCCTGACTGTTATTGGGAAAAAAAACTTCTTTTTCAACCGTTTTTCTCAGATATTATCATGCATGTTATTCTTACATAAAATGGATGGAACTGCTAATAAATGCTTTCAGGATGGTGTATCCTATGAACTTGAATTTTGTTTAATGTTACTGCACTTATTAGATTCCCAACACAGATATGAGCTGTTATAGCTGCACTCAAGTTCTTGTACTTAAAAACAGCTGGTAATTTCTGTCACCTTGCACTGCCTACTCAAACCTTTCCTCAGTAGTGTTCTCTCAAAATAAACAGCAGCATCCAAGAAAATGATCTAAAAAACTCCACTCTTTAGTATTTTAAAGTACTATTTTTTGGATATAAATCAAACTAAAATGACATAATTTTCAAACATTGTCACTACATTTTTTTTACAATAGCATCATAAGCAAATCTTAGAAGTTTTCAGTGTCAGCCTCATTAAAGATTCCAATGTGAGAACCAAATAACTTTTAATCACATGGTAAGCTTGATTTGGAGCTGTGGTTTCAGTTGTCTTTTGCAGGCTATGAGTTTAGTTATCCCTCTGCAGTTTGCTAAGAGTAATTTTAATGCCTAAGATTTTGCTGCCTATTAACACCTCCAATTGAAAAGAACAATTCCAAATTTTTGAGCATCGAGTTTCCCACTCTTCTGAAGATCAGAACAAAATGTAATGGTTGTAGAGGGGAAGGGAAGCTGTTAGCAATCATATTTACAACTGCCTCTCATTCCTGTGAAAAATATTTTTGCAATATTTAGTTCTAGCCTGCTCAATATTTTCCTCTCAATTCCCACTCTGAAATTTTTTTTCTTTCAGCTTTCATCACCTTATGCTTCACAAATTACCTTTTCATTCTGGATGGTATCACCCACGTTACTTAACTCATGGAAAACCATATAGGCCTCAAAAAAATTGGCTCCAAAAAATTTGTCTTCTATGCAACTCAATCTTGCTTCCAGTAGAGGACAGTGCACAATACTTTCCAAGGCAGTTCAAAGGCCACAAGGGGATACTTACAGACTCTATTTTGTCAGGATCAGATAGCAGTGCTGCTCCCATACCTCCCTGGGAAAATATACAGAAATTGTTACACACTAGGCAAACACATTTTTCAACTCAATTAAACTGCCTAATAGCAGACCAGCACAAAAGTGTAATGTTATATTAAAGGGGGGGGGGAGAAATAAAAGACGGAAAAAGTGGCAAAATCTAAAATACAGGAGCATTTGTGAACACTTTGGTGCAACATTTGCTAGAATTGTATCGAAAAAACTAAGCAGTAATTCAGGGCACCAATTTGCTCTCATTACTTTATGGAGCAGACAGGATTTCAAAAAGCTATTTTTAGCAACTGTAATCATCTGGTTTCTTCTCATTAAGTGACACCTGAACAGATTTATTGTTTTAACAGACAATGTATTCCATACCTCCAAGAAAGAAAAAGCTTATTTAAGAGTAATCGAAATCCACTTGCCTTAGTAGAGTATTCTTTTGGGCATCCCATGTTGATATCAATACCAGCCACATCACTCTCTCTGAAAGAGAAGAAGGAAACAAATATTTTTCAGCACATTAGAACAAGAATCAGGAAATAGATATCTTCCCAGGTAACTTGTTCCATCATCATTAAGGCTTAAATGAGAACTTAAGGTGTTTCTTATTTGAATTTTTGAATTTTAAGCTTCTCACTTGCATACATACAACTTGCATACATACATTTTAGCAGTGATCTGAAGATCAGTCTTTCCATAGGTTTCAATTACCAGTGCTGTGCAGAAGCTGCAAGTACTCATCTTAAATATGTTTATATATGATTAAGTATATATAGTATATATATTATATATAAGTATATCCATCACTAATCCACCACTGTCGCTAAAGCAAGTCCTATTGAAACTTCCATCTTTTTAAAATTAAGGCTTCAAAACACCTTTTTGAGAGCCCCTTTTCATTTCTACACAATACATTATCAGAGGCTTCAAACCACAAACAGTAGGAGACATTTTTAGGCATACTGATCTTACTTGCAGCTGTGCAATACCCAGGGAAATTTCATGCTAGGGAGATCAAGGGCACACTCACACTAGCAAAAAGCCATCAATACCAGTACAGAATTTATGCAGCTGCTGCTTTGAGCAAGAATTATTTTAAGTAGAAGCTGCAGTTACATCGTTATACCACTGGCCTTCTCAGAAGCTACACTTCACTGTGCAGCTCCTGCAGAACTTTTCCTGATTCTACGAAGACCAACTTTTAACCTCTCAATCATAAAAAATTGTCTTCCGCAATAATTCCTCTGAACAAAAAATCCCAAATAAACCCATGGTGGAAATGAGACGGACAACTTACACAAGCTTAGCTACTGCCAGGGCTCTCTCAGCATCTGCTGAACCCTGTTGGTAGAACAAGAGGATTTATAATTACAAAGTATCACAAATTAATTAAAAAAAGGAAGTGCTCACTTGCACATGTATACAACTATATTTGCTCTAACATTTAGTGTAGACAGAGACTCACTCACAGCACACTGGACAGTTAAAATATTTAGCTAAAGCATGGACTAGACTCAGCCACTGAATGACAAAATGCAAAAAAAGGATTCTAAGAGGTCTGTCCACCTCCTTTACCTACAACAATATCAAAATGTTCTTAGCCCATCAGCACTAAGATATCTATTTTCCGTGTTCTTAAGAAGCTTCACTAATAACAATTCTACAGCCTCCAGCAACTGATTTCAGGGCTACCATTACCACTGAAAAAGGTCTTTTCAGCATCTAATACAGTCCACACTTCTCGTTCCCTCCAATCCCATCATCTTCTGTCCTACACAAAATGGTCTCTAAGAGCAAATTAATATCCTTCTCTCTCCAGCAGCCTTTAATCCATTTGTGCAATGCTAGAGTACACATTAATCCTCTCTTATCTATACTAAACAGTGCTATTTCTTTCAGCCTTTCCAGTGAGACTGTTTCAAAGGACAGTACAAGATTTAAACGTGATCAAACATAATTTATTTTTGGCATCTATGTTTGGAAAAAAATCAAAGATACCTATTACAAAAACAAGCTGCTGTCACAGAGCACAGAATTCATCTTCATCACCTCTTCTGAAAACAGCTGTAAGGAGAGCTTACAATGTAGCATCTCCTTGGATATGTACCAACAGATCAGAAACTCTGCAACACATTTGGTGTGAAGGTTTACCTCCATCTGAAGCATCAAGAAATTGCCAGTCTGCAATACAGGGAAGGGCTTTAGACTTAGATCAACATGTTACTAGCACTGCCTTGTTTAACCATGTTGTTAGCAGAGTACCTGCAGTTGGTTTCTTACCATTTGAAAGACGACACGTTGCCTCTCCCTTTCACAAGTTCTGAAAACAACTCTTTCATTAGGTGCAACAAAGTCCACCGTTTCAAGTACTTCTGCATGAAATGAGAAATGATAAAACAGACGAAAATTATATACAAATGTAAACATAAAAAAAGTCATAGGACTATGTAATTTGTATATAAATGAAATGCTATCAAAGAAGTCTTCCATGAAGAGCAGAACTAATGGCACCCTACCTCCTATATGTCCTTGCAGTACATTTCTTGCACATTGCTGTTTCCCTCCCAAAGTGCTCCCTAATCACCCCTCAGCCTTGGACATCAGCACCAGAACAAGTCCACTGATGACTCACCCAGAACAAACCTAATAGTATTATTTTTGGGAAGGGGCAGGAGGAGAGAGTAGATTTGCAGTGAACTTCTGTTCCCCAACAAGGACACTGCAAACAACTGTTTCTATGCCACTCAGGCAGGGAGGTCTCAACATATGACTTTTAAGAACTTGTGGTGACAATCATGTTAAACCAAGTCTACCCCATGGACTTCAAGTTAGTAAAAAAATGATGAACAGTGAGACTTTGTATGTGTTGCTTCCTTATTGCATTACACTTGAAGGTGTGTATATTATAATGTCACAAACAGCTAATATTTAAAAAAACTCATGATTGGAAACTGTCCAAACAAATTTGTTCCCTGGACATTATCAAACTTTAAAAAAAAATTAAAAGGCTTTGTATCTAATATTAATAGTTTTATTCAGGAAATTAGATTTTATTTTAGCACAAACACATGTAAAATTTCCTTAAAAAAACGCAAACACCACAAAACAACAACAAAAACAACCCCTAGAGTTTTTTACTGTTTACTCTTCATTATAATAGCATATGAAGGCAGTAGAGAGGCTGGAGCCAGTAAGGAGATACAGAATTGAGGAAGATTAGGAAGCTTATCTGTTCATTACAATTTTAGTCTTTGTCTTTCCACATAAAATGGAAAGCTTTAACATTTTAAACAATGCACTAGAACTTTAAAGTCTAGTCTATTCCAGCTACTAGTTTCTTTCACTTGCTGCCAGAAAGCACAATGCTGAAACATAAGAAATGGATTTCCAACATTGATCCCAATTTTCTTAAGAAAAAGGGAAATACACCATTCCAGGAGGTAAAATCACAGCTCTCCATTTTAGAAGACAAATACTTGCACACCCAGTGACCTGACCCTGTCAAAAAGTTCAAACAGAAAATGCACTGAATCCTTCTAATAAACTAAGCCAATGGCGGAGAAGGACCCTGTGCTAGGACTCTAAAAAGAATAACAAACTGCTTGTTACTAATACATTAGCTATGTCCTCCAAAAATGTTTATGGTTTTCCTGAGGGACACTAAATGAACTACTGAAATTCCTTTAGAAGGGAAACTGAAAGTTTGAAACTGTAGAGCAGCAGACAGGTCTAGGGTAGCACTTCAAAAGCTTACTTTAAGTCCCTAGACACAGTTTAGAGAGATTGTATGTTCTGGTACATCACTGTAATCACTAGAAAAACACTTCAGAGAAGTAACTATCATTTCTCTTGATTAGAAAAAAGACTGCTTACAGGTACTATCAAAAGAAATGCTATACTTGCCATTTATAACCCTCTTACACTGCAGCATCTTTATGTCAATCAGCTCCTGAGAAGGAAGGATAAAAAAAATCTCAGTAAGTTGAAGTGTTTCAGCCAGCAAACTCTAAAAAGTTGCCCATTTAATAATTAATTATCTAGAGAGATCAAATATAGAAAAAGAAAGCAAATTAAAACAAGAGTTTAGTATACAACATGCTGAAGTTTCAAAATATTAACAGAACATAAGAACGTAAGAGTATTGAATCACAGAACAGTTTAGGCTGGAAGTACCTTAAGCTACACAGCAGTCCTACCAACAGGATCTGCAGTAAACTGGAGTCTCAATTTTAGCCAGCTTTGAGAAAAGTGGTTAAGCAAGAAGGACAGCGGCGCTGTGATGGGATATATATGGATGTGCAAAACTAATCAGGTGAAACAGAAGGTCAGTCTAAAACTTGTATCAAAGTTCTGACTCTACTCCAAAACAAATCAAAATAAAAACACTAAAAAAAAACCCAACAAAACCCAAATAACAGTACAATGTGAGGAAACTCTTATGGTGTTTTGTCTAAATGAGAGTATTGAATAGGCTTAAAATATAGATTTGCCATAACTTGAGAACTCTCAAAGAGAAATGCCTTAAGCCACAGAGATTCTGCTTTCTCCAATTTTTTTAATGGACAAACATGTGCAATAAGAACAAGTCCTACAATAAACAGTCTAGTTTTCTTTTCTTAATAATAATGTTGAGCAGATAAGACTGCCTCATCCGCTCATCCTCCATACCTCACAGTACACGATATCAGCACCATAGTCCAGGGCAAGAAGACGCATCGGCAACGTTCCCACTCGCACCATTGGAGCCAGGATCTTCTTTCCTCTAAAACACAGGGGTGGGTTCACCGTCATTCCTATTGCGGTACTACCTGAAAGAGAAAGCCGAGGAGGACAGCCATGGAACGTCGATTTCCTACCGGCAAAACGCCCAGATCTGTCCTTTGGCGGGAAGGGGCAGTGGGTGCCCCCTCATACCCGACAGGGCCCCCTCGGCAGCCGGTCCGGCCGCTCACCCAGCCGTGAGGGAGCCCAGCGGAACCGGGAGATGCTTCCCGCCACACGAGCTCTTTCCCCCGAGCGAGGGGCGCCGGGCCGACTCCGCCACAGCCCCCCCAGGGCCGCGTTTGCTCCCGCGGGGGCAGCTCTCAACCGGCAGCGGAAAAGGCGAACCGACCCCGCCGCCAGCCGCACTCACCCTCCTGGCGTGGCTCCGCCGCGGCTCCGCGGGGCGGGGAGCACCGAGGGAAGCGGCTCTTCCACGGCGTCATCGGGCAGCGCCGCGGCCCCACGTGGGGGAGCCGCGATGGCGCTGGGTCGGGGCGGGACGGCGGCCGCGCTCCCGCTGCTGCTGCCGCGGCGGCCCGCGGGCACCGGGGCGGCGGCGGCGGGCGCGGAGCCCCCCGGGGCCGTGGTGCGCATCCCCTGGGCCCTGCGGGTGCGCCTGCAGCGAGGGGCGCAGCGCCGGCGGCGCGGGCAGGGGGAGGCGGCGACAGCAGCGCGTCCCGGGAAGCTGCTGCTGCGGAGCCGGCGGCCGGAGCTGAGCCAGCCCCGCTGGCAGACAGTGGGGCGCTGGGAGCAGCCACCGCTGGTGTCAGCGGGCTGGAAGCACAGGAAGGCGTGCGGCGATTACTTCCAGCTGGAGCCCTCGCAGGAGGCGGCTCCCGCGCTGCAGGCGCCACCAGCCGAGGCGGGGCAGGGCCCGACCTTCGCCGAGCTGGGGCTGCAGCCGGCGCTGCTGGCCGGGCTGGAGCGGCTCTCCATCGGCCGCCCCACGGCCGTGCAGCGCCTCGCCATCCCCGCGCTGCGCCGCGGCCGTAGCGCCCTGTGCGCCGCCGAGACCGGCAGCGGGAAGACCCTCGCGTACCTGCTGCCGCTGCTGGACGGGCTGCTCGGCCGCCCCGAGGGGCCGGCGGTGCCGGCAGGGCCGGCGGCGCCCCGCGGGCTGGTGGTGGTGCCGTCGCGGGAGCTGGCGGCGCAGGTGGGCGCGGTGGCGGCCGCGCTGTGCGCGCCCGCGGGGCTGGCGGTGCGCGGGCTCACGGGCGGAGGGGCCGCGGGAGGGCTGCGCAGGCAGCTGCGGGCGCCGCCGCCGGGCCCCGCCGTGCTGCTCGGCACCCCCGGGGCGCTGCGGGAGGCGCTGCGCCGGCGCTTCCTGGCCCTGGCGAGGCTGCGCTGGATGGTGCTGGACGAGGCGGACACGCTGATGGACGACTCGTTCACGGAGCTGCTGGAGGAGATCCTGGCACACGCGCCGCTGGCCGCTGGAGCCCCCAGGCCGTCCGGACCGGAGGAGGAGAGGACCCAGGTGGTGGTGGTCGGAGCCACCTTCCCTGCGGGGCTCAGCGAGACGCTGGCGAAGTTCACAGACGTGAGCCGGTTTGTCACCCTCACCACCCAGAGCCTGCACCGCCTGCCGCCTCACGTCCAGCAGAAGTTCGTCCGCCTCAAAGGCCGGGACAAGCTGCCCGAGCTGCTGCAGCTGTTAAAGGAGCACCCGTCATCTGGCGGGGCTGTTCTCATCTTCTGCAACAGTGCCAGCACTGTCAACTGGCTGGGCTATATCCTGGATGACCACAGAATCAGGCACCTGAGGCTGCAGGGACAGATGTCAGCAGCTGCTAGAGCTGGCATCTTTGCCTCTTTCCAGAAGGGTGATGTGTCTGTCCTTGTCTGCACTGACCTTGCCTCGCGGGGTCTGGACACCAGCAGCGTGCAGCTCGTGGTCAACTATGACTTCCCAGACACCCTGCAGGACTACCTGCATCGTGTGGGGAGAGTTGGACGAGTTGGAAGCAAGGCACCTGGAGCTGTGGTTAGTTTTGTCACCCATCGGTGGGATGTGGACTTGGTACGGAAAATAGAGACTGCAGCCCGGAAAAGGACAGGCCTCCCGGGAATGGACTCCTCCATTAATAAACCTTCACCTAAAGGAGGCTGATTCAAGTTTCTGGGCAGTACTAGGTGGCCTGGTAGGGACTCACCTTGAAGTCCTTAAGACAGAGTGAATGAGCTGCTGTTTGTAAAGTAGACTGAGAGAACTGAGAATCGAGTTTCAGAACCAGGTGTTCAGGTTAACTTTTTGCACTGTTCTGGAAGCTGCAGTAGTCATTTCCATACTCATCACAACATGGGGCTTTGCAAAAGGAAGCTAGTGAGTAACAGAATGCTTTTGGAGAAGACTGAAGAATGACCTTATCAATTGATTTGATTTTGTTGAGACTTACTACTTAAATTCAAATCAGAATGAAAGTATGCCTGTATGATATGCAGCTCTGTTACATTTCATTGCTGCCCACCACTAGCAGCTAAACATTCATTATTAAAACTTAAAAATTACTACTGTGGCAGGAAAAAAAAATGGATATAACTTTGACCTGTCGTAGATACACGTAGAAAGACTAAAGGACAAATGACGTTTGATTTTCTTGTGGTGTAGCAGTTTGTTCAGAGAATTCTAGACCAGATACTTTAAAGTTCAGCGGGAATGAGAAGGCACAATAAAGCTTGAGGCTCTTTCAAGGCCTTAATTAGCCATTTTATGGTTGCCTTTCACTGAGAAAGGGGATCTTGCTCTATCATGTTATATTAAATAAAATTTTTAAAGCCCTTAAGTGTTTCCTCCTCCTTTTTTGCATGCAACAAGTCTAGTGCCTGAACTGCCTGTAAAAACAAACAAACAAACAAAAAACCCCTAACCCCAACACACAGAAATGTCTTCTCTTAAAGGAGTGCATTGATTCAAGTTCTAGTGACTCACAAGTAACAGAGTGAGTGCAAGATTCCTTTTGAATGTTGTGCCATTGTTCTATTTTGCTTTAAACCAAGAGGATTGAAGTGAGGCTGAAGTTATTTCTACTTGCTAGTTTGTATCCATGGTAATTAATCACACAAACCAGCATTTTAGCTCTGATTTCTTTCTTTGTTTGTTTCATAGTCTCCAATGTGCTCCCATTAGAGCACAAAACAATCTGAATAGTTGTGTTTTCAACGCAGAATCCTGGGAGAGCTTCAGATTCAGCATTGGGTCCTGTCACTTCCGGAATCCGCCCAAATTCCTTAGTGCCTATGAATATTCATGAACCTCGTTGATCCAGCTGTGAAGATCTTTTGGTTTCAGCCCAGTAGTGCCAACAGCATCTGCACTGGAAAAGAAAATGTTCAGTCTTGGTAGCTCTGAGCAGCTGTAATATTGCCTGCCAGGGAACAGATATATGGTTTAAAAAAAAAAAAAGTTTTATTAAAGATTAATGGCTTAGTTATTGTGGGGTTTATGCGTACTTATAGAAACAGTACATATTTTTTAGGGGGTGCTAAGTAGCTTAGCTTTAATGGCTTGTTTCCTCATATTCCTTAAGGGATTCTGTGAACTCTGCAGGCAGTTGTCAGAGACTGAAATGGTTAATGATTTATGCATTCTAGGATTGCCAGGAGACTTTTGCAGGCTTTTGCAGGACTTTTGCATTATACCTCTGATGAGCAGCTGGGCCCATCTCCCCATTCAGTGCTGCTGAAGGTGTCAAGCCCCGAAAAGGCGAGAAGAGCCGTGTTTACCATGCCCTCCACATGAACTCTGAGCTGGGCTGTCTGAGATTTTGGAGGTTCATGGCATGGCCCATCAAAGCCCATCCCCCTGCCAATCCTGAAAGGCGGGAAAAACCCTTTTAGCAGGCCCAGGAGATGCTGGAGGCTCGTGGCATGGCCGGTGACACTATCCATGGGTATGATAACTCTTAACTTCTTGGAGTGTGTCGGTTTCCCTCCTTCACCCCCAAGGGATTGAGGCCACCACTTC
Source organism: Neopelma chrysocephalum (assembly GCF_003984885.1). Classification (NCBI taxonomy): domain Eukaryota; kingdom Metazoa; phylum Chordata; class Aves; order Passeriformes; family Pipridae; genus Neopelma; species Neopelma chrysocephalum. The sequence goes on from NW_020897787.1 coordinate 2,273,424, forward strand.
AACTAACAGACATGGAAGCTGCAACTACGAAGTTTCATCGCTGGACCCCATGGGCGGTGACTATATACATTTTTCCAGTCTCATCTTTTCCCTTACTCTCCCTTACCCTTATCCTGTCTTTCTCTCCCTTATGCATTTTCCCCAAAGGTTATCTTTATGCCATATTGCTATAGATGATAGGTATAGAGGATAACACCCCAAAATGATAACATACCTGTTTACCTTTGAAACAAAGTTGTTCTAAAATAAACCCTCCATATATATGTTTCCAAACACCGATTATTCAGTGTCGTTTCACTCTAATCCACCCCAAGGGATTTATTAATAAGAATCTGGGTTACCCCTCCCTTTTCTGAGGCGGATCATAACAGCAGTGAGGAGGGAACAAAGTTTAGACAAACATTAACAGTACTTGTACACATTGATTTGTGGATATAGGACAGCTGCCTGCAGAGAAGAGTACCCATCTCTGTTTTCAGTGGTTACAACCCCAGGCACTTGCTTAGAGTGGGCCACCACTGGCTCCTGTGAATGGGAGAGTTAGACTGGAGGGAGCCCCTTAATTTTAGAAACAAAGTTCAGTAACTGCCTTGTGACTTGTTTCTAAGCTCTTGTTGGGAGAGGACAGTACTGCCTTCCTTAGCCTGCTCTGACTATACCCTTGTTTAAAACTGTTCTGAAGCTAGACTCCTTATTCCCCCCCGTAGCTTTGGGGATAGTTATGGGGTGAGGTGGAAATTGGCCAGGGAGTGAAAGATGACTAAGCTGCAACGGAAAAATTTATTTCCCCTTCTGAGCAGGTCACCGTGGCTGGAGCAGCTACCTGGATACTACCTGTAGCTTCTCTTCTTCTTCTATGGCCTGACTGCCTTGCGTGCTGTGGCAGTTTACCTCAGACATCATTAAGTCTTCCAGTTCCCCAAATCCTTTGTCTATTTGCCCGTGTCCGCCGGGACTATGCGTGCTCCTGGGCTGTGCTGCAGCCTGAGTGCCATCTACTGGCATTTCACCTCCTTCGCTGCCTTCGGGCAGCTCCCGTGGCGGCCCATGGCCTTTCTTTCCCTCAAACATATAGTCAGTTCAGTAATAACTTAATAACTCTACCTGATATTGCTTTCCTCTCAGCCTCATGCAAGCATACACCCTTGAATTGAAACTTTAATGTTTGCTTTTCCTTTTGTGACAATATGTTACCCCAGTAAGGTTACTTCTTATAATACTATTCATATAACTACATGTAACATTTTAGAGAAGGCTTTTGCAAGTGATTTCCATGGCTATCTCTATCTTTTAGATGTTTGGGGGTTTTGTATTTTGGTTGGGGTTTTTTTCACTTCTCTTTAGTGGGCAGTCATACCAGAAAGAATTATTTAAGAAGCTCATGTAGCAATCATAGCAAATGAGAGCATCTATTTTTTGTCTTTTAGTGGGTTTGGGCAAAATAATAAAAACTGCACCATGTATGGTTTCTGCTGCAGGGGATTTGAGCCAATGCATGCAAGAATTTGAGAATTGCTTGTATGTGTCACCTGCAGAACAAACACAGCTTTGCAGATCTGAAAGATTGTATGACACAGTAAGCAGAAAACGGGCAGAGGAGAGCACAGTTCTGGCAGTGAGGAGGGATAGATCATAGGATTGTTTAGATTTGTAAAAAAAGAAATTAATAAAAATTGCCTAAATTCTTACAAGAAAGGACATTCCAGTTCAGTGAGAGTGTTATTATAATTGGGGGAGTGGTAGGAAAGGTGAGTATTCTGGATGGGAAGTGGGAGTCACCTGGTGAATGAGACATCCGGTTAACTATGTGTGAGAACTCAGCTTGATTTCATCAGGGAACTGAGATGCTGCAAATCTGACTTCAAATGGAGGCTGGCTGGTGTGGGAGTATTCCTGGCTGGTCTTAGGAAGAAATAACTTTCAGTGTTAATTTCCATGCTGTGCTGAAAACTTATGTTGAAAGTGTGTTTACCATGGCATTTAAAGTTTCCAAAAAGGTAAAGATTCCTTCTTCTGTTTCCCATTTTGTGCCACTTCTCAACTTCTTCCTGACAAGGAGAAATCTCCTGTCCTAAAGAATTCCCAGTCCAAATACAGTCAGAAGGGAACTGACCATGCCAAGACAAAATACTTGCCATAAGACCTATTCACTAGTCCAAGTAGGAGGAGAAGGTCAAGTCAGTTTACTAAGTACTCATTTAAACATGAGTGAGAGGATGTAGGAAAAGGAAACGGAATGTTCTCTGCGGGAGGGGAAAAAAAAGTAGAAGTCTGACAGATATTACCTAGATCAAGATTGAACTGGAAGGCAGATGCTGTTGCCTTTGTCTAAACTCTTTTGGTTAGATAAAAGCATTGGACTCACATGCTGAGTCCCTGACTAAACAGGCATCAGAGGTGTCTTGTTGAGAGAGGACAGTACTGGACCACTAGAGATAACTTTGCAATCCCACTGTAAGAAGAGTAGGAGAATGTCAACCCTAGGAATAAGTGTAGGGGGAAAAAAAACCCTAAACATTAGATGGTAGTATTTAAATGGTAACATTTTTATCTTGTGTAGGTACAAACTAATTTGTCCATTTTCTGATTGCTAATAGGTGCTTCAGCTCCTAATTGCACTAAATATCAGGTATGTTGTAAACCACTCTTACTGTTTTGATAGTCATGGTTCAGCTTTCTGATACCTGTGCATTAGCTCTCTAAGCCTTTTGACTTTTGAGTGGAAGGAGGGCACTCAAGCATAACAACAAGCAAGAACCTTACTGTCACATTTCTCTCTCTCTCTGGAGAATGTGGGTTACATCTCAGATTCAGATCCATTTAAAAAAAAACAAATAGAGATCCAGCACCAAAGTCCAGTTTGTGGATTTGGGTTCAGCAGCTGTCTTGGTATACTGTGCTCTTCAAAAGGCTGATTGGGGCCGAAAAGCCCTTTAGGCTGAGTAATGAGCTACCCAGATGCAACTAGTCGAAAACAAGCAATGAAATCTCTGAAATCTCCACACTTCAACTTATGCATCTCAGTCTGGCCCTAAGTCCTCACATGACTTTTTCATGTCGTCCTTACTGGACAGGTAGCTGGTTATAAATACCCTACAAATAAATTTTACCTTACCTAAAATTTATAATAAAAATAAACCAGCTCCATTTAAAGAGCCAAAAGCATTGTATCCACACTGTTTGCTTTCTTCTGCAGTTTAATTTTTGATAAGGCAGGTAGAGTTGTTTAACAAAGTCTGTTTTTCATTTATGACCAACAAATTATGATTTTGGCTCTAATAGAAATTATGTTGGGATAAAGCTACAGAAAGAGAGGACTCCTGGGCATGCAGTGTTGGCTGATACATATAAAACTATGACAAGAAGATGACAAAACCATAATAAAACTCAAAACAGGATGCTTGCTGAGACTTGATTAGTATTCTGTAGAGAATAAGGAACGTGTTACGACTGGTGTCATCAGATTCAAGACAGCATATGTCTTCCTGTGTGCTCCTGTGGTTTTGTGCAGAGCTCTTCTGCAAACTGAGAGTGATCAAAGTGGTGTGAATGATGTCTCAAATTTTGGCCTTAACACAGAAGAAAAAGATTTCTTCATTTGGGTCCTAATGTGATATATTTGTAAACACATGTATGACTTTATGCAGAGGGTAATCAAATCCCAGTGCAGAGTCTGAGGAGACATACTTGTGTTGTGAAAGCCAGAGGCACAAGATCACCCTGGAGGGGCGCTGCTCTCCTGTTAAATACTAGACTTGGTGTTTATATGAGGGAAGGTAAGAAGATACTACAACTTCAGTGGAGCGTATGAGCTTGGTTTATCCTGATTGGAAAAACAGATCATTCTATGACAACATGAAAACACTCAGTTAGCTTCTCATGGTGATAAAATAGTTTGAGGCCAGGTCACAAACCTATTTTTCCTGTGTGTTTATCAACTTGACTTTATCAAGTTGGTTGGATAAGATCCATTCATCTCCTAATGCTTTTCTTCTGTAACAAGATATACTGTCAACTGGCCAGCTCCAGAGCATAACAAAATTCTGCAGTAGTCCTGAGTAAGTCCTGGTCTCTTGCTGTGCAAATAGCCCTTTTACTCAGTCACTCCAGACTGTATCACAAAATACTGCTTATTACAAAAGGAGAGATGTAAGTGTATGTGCTGTGCTTTAATATCATCTTAGCAAAAAGTTTCCATGGTGATTTGCTCTCATGGCTGCAAGGGAGCTCTCTTTCCAATAGAATCACAGCAATTTTTTACCTACTGCCTCATTCAAATTACTGCCAAATTCCTCAATTAAAGAAACCTGTTCTTAAGCATCACAATATGTTGTGTAGATTATAAAGTACCTCAGTAATAATGGATCCTAAGTTGGAACATTTTCTGATCCAACAAAGACATCTCCAGAAAAAAGATACTTAGAAGTTTCTTAACATTTCCGTAAAAAATAATAATATTATATCTAGGATCTCTTATTTGCCCACAGCTCTGGATGTTTAAGAGCATATGATTGTGCTTCATGTCAGATTCTGAGGCAGCTAACTTAATTGCAGCAAATTTTAGATTTTTTAGATTTGAGTTAATAATTACTTTGAAAGCCTCTGACAGACTGAATGAGTGATTTTCCTTAGTTTCCAGTTTGTTCAGAGTGATCTAGACAAGAGGCATAACTGGTCAATTTATTTCCATGCTGCATTTAGGTTCATAATACTTCTGGGGTAGGAAAATAAACCCTACTTGTATGTGTGCCTGGTACACTTGGTTGCGGATACACAGCAAAGAGAAGTCATTGCATGAGTCTTTAGGAATTGCTAATGAAGTGACAAGCTGATTATTTAGAAAGTTGGTATAAGAATGAATGTGTTTCAGTGTAAATACAGTAGAAATCTACCATATAATGGATGCCTGTTGTATTTGTAGCTATGTTGTGGTATAGAGATGTATAACAGTCAATATTAGACCTTCTGTTGCCCTACTCACATTTAGCTTGCTGCTCTTCTCCTTTGTCCTGTAACTTGGGTTTAGGCATATGACTTGTTAGATGCGTTACTGTTGTAGAATCCACTACGTACCACTGTTGATGTTTATGCAGAATTACCTTTGGGATTTTGTTATGTCTTGAGAGCACAATTTAAAGTAATTATAATTTGGCAGAAAAAGTAGCAAACAATAAAAGCTCTAAAGCAAAGAAATGTAGGAAAAAAGTTTAAAGTCGGTGGCAGACAGAACGCTTGAAACTTTTCTCATACACCTGTATTATGTTAATTCCTTTTTTTTAATCCAGAAGATACCATCCTCTGCTACCATAGTCTGGCTGTTGTTATGTGAAGCATTCTCTGGAGCTTCAGTGATCACTGTAACCTGGTCGCACCTTCTTGCTGCTGATAGCACAGTATGAGCGACTGCGGTGGATTAAATGTTAAGGTCCTTCCTGAGCTTTGTGATGTTCCAGTTCGTCAGAATAATTCTGAGAGTAAACAAAAGTGAAAAAATAAATTACATTGGCCAAGGCACAGAACTGTAATTTCCAATGCTGCATTGATAAACATTGGTCACGTTACATCACTGAAAGATGTAGGTTAGGTCTAGGCTTACACTTTCACCAGCAGAGCTGTCAGCTGTGAGCACAGGGTAAAACAACTCCAAAACCAGTGTAGCTACTATATTTCGGGGATGAGCTCCAGTGAAGGAGGCAGAGGAATGAATAAGGACTCAGGCTTTGCTCAAGGATTACTTGGATGTCATCTGCAGATCATGCAATGATGATGACTTTTAGGCATCACCTCAAAACTCAAAGGCAAGCCTTTGAAACACAAATAAAAAATATCAACTCATTATTAGATAGCAAAAATGAAGCTGACTAAGTAGACTTGCTCTAATTTGGGTTTTCTCACTGATACCAAAAGTATTAGCTCTTCTCAGAAACCCATGCTAAACAGGAAACATGGCATCCAGTGGAGCTTGCTGCCCTGCATGGCTGTGGGTGCCTAATGTCACAAGGGCAGCTACTACTTTAAATAGATATGAAATTATAAATAGATTTGCTCTTCCTGAAAAATTGGAGTGGGAAGTGGCAGAAACAGAGCTCTGAGAATTTTTATTTTTAACAGGAAAGAGTGCTTACATAGAAATCAATCCCGAGTGGGGAAAGTACCTTTTTTTTGGTAACGTTTCCGGAAGCCTTTTTAGGTTAAAATTCTCCAACTGAGTAGGAAACAACTTCTGCTGTCCACAAGTCTTCTGTGACCTCTTCTATTGTTTTTCTGAAAAGATTTTGATTTTTATTTTCTTGGGTGGGGGAACAACCTCCAAATAAAAAAGCCGACCCATCTGAAGCAAGCTAGTTTTGCATCCTGGTTCTCAGAAAGAGTCTCTAATCCTGCCACTTAGCAATCTGTCATCAGACTACAGATTAAATATGATTTTAGTTGGGAAGTTCCTGCCACATTGTGGCAAGAACTTTCACCTTCCTTGAATCAAGAGTTAAACTGGATACCTGATACCTTTGTAGAACAAACATATAGCTAAACAGACACTTTGTTTGGTTTTCCTCACTTTTTGGGCATTATCAATTCTAAATATTACTATTATTTTAAAATAAGCATAATTTAGATTACTAGATAAGCTTATTGCAGCTTTTTTTTTCCCCTGCAGCTACTTTCTCCATCTTTCTTTCCAAGAAAGTACAGAAATTAGTTCTGACAGAGTACTGAGCGAGGAAAACCCACAACCACTTTGGTATTTTTATAAAAAGTTGTTGACAAGAGATATTAGTGGGTGGCAGAATAGTACTCATTTGTGTTCATCCTGAAAGGTATCTGCATTCCTTATGGGCTATTTGCTTTCAGCTTTAGAAATGTTCAGTTTAACTTCCTTCTTAGGAGCTTTGATTGTATCTTCATGTGCTTCATATGTAGCGTTTTTCTGTGAAGAGAAAACCTTATCTTTGTACTTCCTGTTTCTTTTGCATTTGGTAATAGGTGCCAACTGGTGTGGTTCTGTACTTACATATCCTGAGAGTATATGGCATCATCTGAACAGTCTTCAGGATGCTGGTCAAATTAAGTCATGAAACTGTGGCAGCTTCAGGCACCCACAGAGCAGAGCAAGAGCATGGGAAAAAGAGGTTTTTTAGTGAGTTGGTTCTTAACCTCTTGATTTCCCAAGCGTAGATTAATATTTATCACAAGATCTTATCTGAGAAATATGTTGCAAACATGCTGATTTAAACAGATTAAAACGACCAAAGAACTTCCCATCACCACCCCCTCCAAGTGTGAACTCACTTCATTTTAGGATCTGAAACTAATACTAAGGTAAGTAGAAGAAACAGATGGAATTCAATTTGCAACAGTTAAGACTGCCTGTATTGCTATTTTTATGAAAACAGAAATCCTGGTACCTGGGATTCCTCTTCCTAACCTGTTGTAACAGTTTCTAATTGAAACACTGATAGCTGTACTCAAGAAATGCCAAACTGAGAGCCTTGGAGATTGCAATCTTTACAAAGAAGTAAAACCCGAAGTTTGAATACTTGATAAGCAGAACTTTTAAGACTATGTTAATGTGGCTTGTCCCTAAGCAATTACACTGCATGTGGTTCTAAAGCTGATTCACACACAAAACTATATCCATACCAAATGCTAGAGTGCTATTATGTAGTGTAGATGAAGTCAGGAGTTCGTAGAATATAAGGATTTTTTTGGAAAACCAAATTGCAGTTTAAAATGACTGCCACAGTAGGCATCTACATTTGCAAAGTCCTATTTTCCCAGCTGTAGTGATCTATAAATTAATCCGTGCTGGTAGTAAAAACACCCGTGGTTTGGAAGTGTAAGTATTGAAATTAGTGAAGCTGCTCTGGGCTGGAACAAGCCTTTCTAGCATGAAAAATAGTTCCAACACATAATGTTATCCCTCTGTGTCCTGACAGCAGCTGGTATCTGTGTAAGTGCTGCAGTTATTTTATAGCTTCTCAGCTTGCTCCAAAATTGTGTGAGGTGAATATAACATGATATAAACATAGGGATAGCTATTATCAGGGAGACACAGCTGTGTAACAACATTCTGGACAATAAAGATAGATCTTGGGATACTTATTAAGAGACCAGTCCTGCCAGATGGACTCTACAGGAAGGATGTACATCACAAATACCACATTATATGAATTATTATACACAAACAGCTGCTAATGTTCATCCAGGGCTATTAGAAGAAAATTACAGAAGAACTCTTACTGTGAGCCAAAGGGAGAATTTGGCTTTTAGCAGCTTTAAAAATCAGTTAAGTTCTGAATCTGCAAAGAGGTGAGCTGTTAAAAGCCCAAGAAGGAGCTTAGTGGTTCAGCAAAAACTGTTCTTAAACAAGGAGTTGGTGAGCTTAGTTTTTCTGGAGGCATGCAGAAACATAGAGTTTTAGATAGAAATCAGATCAGAGATTAAACTTGACTTTGTGAGGAGAGAAAATTCAGAAAATGGGAAAAATAAATTGCAAGCAATGATGGTTATGTGATATTTACTTACTTTGGAAGATAAGAATGAGAATCTGAAAAGTTTAAAGTGAACAATAAAACATGAGCTAGGCTACAAATGGATAATTAATCTGAACCCGTTAATTGCTGCTTTAAATGAAATATGGAAGATAGTTTCCTGCCATAGGCATAAAAATGCCTCTGGCCTGGATCAAGCTTCAGATTAGATAGAGAAAATATTTGTCTTTTCTCCTGACACTTCATTTGTATTGCTCAGGGTTCTTCAGTCCACTGGAGTGAATGATAAATGTTTATAAGTGAAGTTCACCAAATCAGCAAAGTTCAGCAGAATTCCCAGTGATGTGGGGGTTTCTGTTTAAGTTTTCCAATTTGTGGGAACTAGAGGCTTGATGATGAATATATGTTCCAGTTAAGACATGACTTGCGCAACAGATCTGTGGGAGTTTTGCTCATGAGACTTGGTCATTTCTCTGCAATCAAATCATAAACAAAAGCATAATGCCCTTTTGGTTTTCTGTACAAAATATGAAGTGAAATAAGAATTACGATAAGCAAACCTTACTTCTTCTGAAAATTTAGCATCATGGTTTTGGACAGATTTTTTGTTTCCAAACTTTCAGCTCCCACAAAGGGAGTGGAAATCCCCAGTAGATTCAGACACATAAATATCTTTTAAAAGGTCACCTGTACCTTGTGAACATTTTGACCTTTACAAATATCATACAATGGCACTGTAAGTCCTGATTAAAATACAGCAGGTATAGGTAACAAGAGGTAGATATTTATTGGCTTAGGTATAGTCAATATGAATGAGCAAGGACTAAAATGGGGGCCTGGAAAGTTTGTATAATATTTTTACTTGAAGACATCAAAGCTTCCACTGGATGAAGGCCTGAGCAACTTGATCTAATTTTGAAGTTACCTTACCTGGGATCAGGTGGTTGAACTAGATGACATCCCACCAGAAATCGCTTCCAACCTTAATTACTCTGTGTAAGAGGCACCTATTTTTGAACGATATAAACAGAGTAATTTTAAATACCTCATCTGTTAGTGAACAGATGTACTAGGGACTGCACAGTCAGGCTGCCACGAGAGGGAGGAAATGCCTGGTTTCGAACACGGCACAGCACAAGGCTTGTGGGTTCCCATGTGGGTGGAGCTGAGCTGAAAGCTCGTTCACAGACCTTGCATCTCTGAGAGGGGCAATTTCCAAATGCCTGTTGTGTGTGAAGCCTGTGATGTGACGTGAGCTAAAGAAATAGAGGACGTTTCTTCCTTGCTGCTCTGATGCCAGGCAGACTCAGTGCCAAGCTTTAACTTTGGATCCAACACAGTGGAATGTGGATTTCGACTGAGCTGCATTATCCTAAGAAGGTAAACTGCTCCAAGGAGCCTTTAGCTAAACAAACAAACAAAAAGCTATAAATGTAATGCTAACTTCCACTTTTTAACTCTGCTCAGTCAGCATGGAAAAAAGCTGTGCGGGTTTTGTATTTTAAATGTTGTTTAAACAGGAGCGCTAATATACCATCTTCTTATTTTTGTGTAGTGCTTGCATTTTTGTAATATAGACAGAATAGAGATTTGGTAATGTATAGATTAGTATAATTTCTTTTAGTAGCCAAACCACTTGAAGAACTTGTAGGTACAGTTCCTGCTTAAAATTCTTCCTGAAAATTGCTATGGACTTCATACAGATTGAAAAACAGTAAATATTTGAACCAAAATCTACAATGGGTAGCATATTTTATAGCGTCAGAGCAGTCTTATTATGTGAACAAAATTTTTTACTTTCTCATTAAGAATTTTGAACGGACAAATTACATAGATTTCTAGGATAGCAGCTATCCTATACAAGGCTAGTAGCAGATAATAAGATGTAAAATCTTAGTTTTCCATTTGGAGTTGTTTTGTTGGGATTTGGCTGAGTTCTGGAGGCCCAGGTTGCAGATCTGACCTGCATTTTGGTTTGAGGAATTTAAAACCAAAACATGCCTACAAAAACTAATTTACATTTGTGGTGCTAACTTGTTAGAATTCTGTTGCTTGGGCAGGTTTTTTACCTTTTCTTTTTAACATTTTGCATGCTGAGCTGCCACAAACAAATTTAACATTTTCTAGATTAGAGATACATGGCTTTTTTTTTCGCTATGGTAACAAAGTCTGCATTTGTGGTAAAAGGGTATGTCTGTATTTGTGCTTTGACATTTGAGGGAAATCTCTATGGTTGCCACAAAGCAGAAAAGAAACAACTTCTGACTGGTCTCTAATCTTTACAGTTTTGTAGAAGTTGTGTTCCATTAAAGTTTTTGGGTCTCACAATGCATGCATATTTCTGATGTACATTTTTGGAAGAAAAACTTCTAAGCCTGTACTCCTGTAAAGTAAATATGCACAGGTATTTTCCCCCCAAAATGCCAAAGCAGTGGAAAGGATTCAAAAAAGGTTTATTCCTGAGGCAAGGACACTAAAAACTTACAAAAACCTCACAGTGCCCCAAGACAGCACCGGGCCTCAGGGGAAAGGCAAGTTCCAGTGCTCTTTCAGCACTTTTATCTTCTCTCTCTCCTCCCCCTCCCTCTGGCTCGAGGAGGCCCTGTATGTGTCTGCAAAGGAACCTTATCTCTTCGGCCTTCCAGAGAGAGAGATCTCACTCACAGCTCTCCCTGCAACTTTCTCTGAAATGCAGAAGGGAAAAGGAAAAAAGGCTTCCTAAGTGAAACGAGTTCGACCTTCCAGTTACAAATTCTTCTGAAAGCACACCTATTCCTACAACTCCTATCTGAGGAAGGATTTTGAGGATGGTTGTGTTTCTAGTAATCACGGTTTCTCAAAATCTTTCCTTTGTATGGCATGACTGGAATAAAACAAAGTGCTCTCTTTTAATTTGGAAAATGTGGGCAACACATTTTGTCTGTGTACAGAAATACTGTAATTACCTCTAGGGCATTTCTTTTCCCCAGGAAGTTTGGGGCAAGCTATTCTGCTTGTTCTTTTCTCTTCCCTGGAGATCCTGAAATGCCTTCCAAACACTACTGTATTTATTTCCTTTTATTGCTGTTTGAAGCAATAACTTTAACAGCAATAACTTTAACGGCACCGTGTTTTCTCATTGCTTGGTGGCACTTCATTACATCTTTGCATAGGTAGGAAAGAATAGCAGGTTGGAAACTATGAATTGTAATACAGCACTAAGGTGGTTTCCAAGCAGGAGAACAGATAGGCTTGACATGCCAGGAATGATGATTTAGAGCTGGTGATGGCAGAAAGAATTTCAAGCAAAAACTGAGAAATAATTGAGAGACTATCCTGATGACAAGGTGAATTTCAAAGTGTGTATATATATAATATATATATATATATATATCAGTATATTTCCTCAAAAATATACTTCATAGCATGATGCATGTTCTGCTCCTAAAAGTATGTTTAATATTTATGTTTTACTAATTATATTTAATTATTACTTCAGGAATAGGGAGAATCCATGCTTTTGTCCGTGGTCAGCAAGGAAGTTTCACCTAGGGTTCTGGTCACTTATTGTTCTCTGTGGTCTTGCAAATAAGCTGCTGCCATGTTCTGAAGTAGGTAATTCAGAGCTACACTAGGATTATCCACAAGATCTCAGCATAACTGGACTGTGGAGGGGATGAACCTTCTTCATTCATCAGGATATGTTACTATCTTGAGCAGTGAGCTCTTTTATTGCACTTTGTATATTTGATTTGGCACAATAATTCAACGAATTTGAATATTAATGTAATGGCTGTTAAGTATTTTAATACAAAATAAGATGGAAAATAAGGACTCCAAATGGGATGAAAGGAATGCCATTCCTAACTGAGATTTGCTCCACTTAAATAGCAGCTGTTTACTGAACCTTCTGCACTGAGGTCTGGCCTGCCTACTGGAAAGGAGAGGAGGGGCCAGGCAGCTTACCCATAGTTCCAAAGATGGTAAATGACAGAAGAATGCAGAAAAAGATTATTTTTCTTTTTTTTTTTAACTGCAAAATTTTCCTTTAAAATCTATCTATTTTGCAAGAGCAAACTCCCGTCGTTGCATCCTCATATGGCAGATATGGCCATCCTGCTTCATTATAGCTCTGTCCTCCCTGAGGGTACTTGCCTCGAATTAGGATGTCACTCCCATGAATGAAGAACGCAAGTGCTTCTCAGCTTTACAGCAAATGCTGCCAATAACTCTGAATGGGGTGGGGGTGAACTCATCTTTTATCCGCAAAGGTATTTTCACCTCCTAGCAGATCTCACACTTACTTTACATAGAATAGGAGTTATTTCTGATCTGTTTGGAAAAAATGCTTTTCTACTGACACCTGAAAGACTGTTGTCCAAGTGTTTAAAAAAGTGCAGGAGGTGCTCTGATTACTCTTGAAGTTGTTGTCATACCCATTTCCTCATGCAAATAAAGTAACCCTTTCAGGTTTGGCATATATTGTCCTTGATAAGGTTTGGGAAAGTGTTAGATTTCAATAGCTTTCCTCTGAAAATACTCTGATGTGCTGTTTGTTTTAAGAAGACAGTTTACTCAGAAGCAGTTCATTTCTGGCTTTTTGGGAGGTCCGAGTCTGGGGTGTGTCAGGCTCACCCTGCCAGCTCTCACTGAGGAGTTGATTCTCTTCAGCAGTAAGCTGGAGGTAGCAGCAGAGTTTAAGGAATGGTTATATGTACAAAAGCACAATAGCCAGAGGTCTTAAAATCTTTGGGAGAAGGTGGCGATTTCACAGTTTCCAATGCTATTTTCCCTTCTGTTTACCATTATTTCTTTATTTTTTTCTTTCCTACTGTAGAATTCACACCAGCCTTACCAGAAGGAGAGGCATTTCGGCTCTCCAGCCTCCACAGACTGGAAATTTTGCTGTTTCATTGTCATCAGCGAATAACTGTGGTATTTCTTTGCTTTAGCAAACTGGAAAATGGAAATGAAGAGAAACACAACAAAGTTGTTGTGGCTGTTGATGTTCTTTTTTGATATTGTGCCATTAAGTTATGAGAAATCAATGAGAGAAAGAGCTATTGAGCTGATGCAAGATGCACGTTTAATCGATAGGTATATAAAACATGTTCAACTAAACCCTCTTTGTGAATCCTGATAAGTCAGGAGAAAATGCTGAAGTGTGTCTGGATCAGTAGAGACATAGGTTGTTACCAGCATATAGCACTTAGCTCCTGTTGCAATGATGTATCGGGAAGGAATTTTGGGTCAGAGGGTACTTACTATAGGATTGGGTTATTCTAAATACCTTTGTGATTTTCTGGTCAGGTGTCATGCTTTAACCCCAGCTGGCAACTAAGCCCCATAGAGCCACTTGCTCACTTGCCCCTCTGAGGGAGAGGATCAGAAAAGTGAGAAAACTCGTGGGTTCAGATAAAGACAGTTTCATACAGAAAGCAAAAGCCACACACAAGCAAAGCAAAACAAGGAATTAACTCACTACTTCCCATGACTAAGGTGTTCAGCCATCCCTGGGAAGCAAGGCTCCATCAAACATAGTGGTTTCTTGGGATGACAAACACTACCACTCTGAATGTCTCCTGCCTTCCTTCTTCTTCTCCCCAACTTTATATGCTGAGCATGACCCATACGGTCTGGCACATCCTTTTGGCCAGCTGGGGTCAGCTTTCTCAGCTGTGCCCCCTCCCAATGTAAGGTACACCCCCAACCTGCTCACTGGTGGGGTGGGGTGAGAAGCAGAAAAGGCAGAAAAGAAGGGAGACTTTTAAGCATCTATTGCTGCAAGGATTATTGGCAATTAATGGTCTAAGGGAAGTGGAAGAAATTACATTTTGCTTAGAAAGGGAACATCTTATTTCTATCACAAGCCCAATTTGTTTTTGATTCTAGCCACAATGACTTTGTACTGCAACTGAGAATACTTTACCAAAATAGAATCAGTAGAGTCAACTTAAGAGAACTCAACAAGACCCACACAAACCTTGTGAAACTTCAGGCTGGTTATGTGGGAGCTCAGGTATGTACTGCCATGGTTGTGAGTCTGAGACCATATTTTTATATTTGCCTCCTTTCCAATCACACAAGTATTCCTGGCCTTGATTTTGGCTTTTTATGTTGAAAAAGAAAAATACAATAAAACCAAAAAGCCCCCAACACTTTTTCACAACATTTGTGTTTCAAAAGTTTGTGTTTTATAATTCAGGTACTGTTAGTCAAAACAGCAGCATTCGTTTTGTGATATATAAATTAAAGGAAGCTTACACCTGCTTTCCTGCATGTACTGTGGAGTAGCTGGGTGTGTCAGGAGGCTTTAATCATGTCTAGAGTGGATGCTATTGTCTTGCATCATAAGTCTTCTTTTGGGGAAAAATGATAGTGGCAACTCCCTTGTAAACTGTAGGAAGTTATTTTGGTCTGTGCTCATGAACTATTAGCAAATGGAAGTTTCCAAGTCAAAACACAAGTTATCTAGTTTACTTGTCAACGTCTCTTTCAGTTTTGGTCAGTGTATGTTCTTTGCAGCGCTCAGAATAAGGATGCTGTGCGTCTGACTTTAGAGCAAATTGATGTTGTCAAGAGGATGTGTAACAGCTATGAAGAGCTGGAACTTGTGACAACTTCCCAAGGTAATGCTCGCTCTTGTAAAAGAATTTGTGAAAATGTGATTGCAGGAGGTATGCACAAAAGACAGGGACCTGCAAGCAGGCAAGTTATCCTGCTTTAAAGAGTAACTTTACCTCAACTTTTCCACTGGGCTGCAGTGGTGGACTCTGTGCACCATCCAGGTCCGCTGCAGTAGTGTGAATATTTGCCAGATAAATCGTCATCGTGGCTAGGCTTCGCGAACGAAGATTTGGGAAGGGCTCTACCCACGTTTTTTGCAAGCGCGTTGGTGGCTAAAAAGGCCAATACGAGATAGACACGTCCGGTTGCAAAAGACACAGCAGAAAGACTCCTTAGATGGTATATTCTGCAAGGCTCGATTCTTTCTGCGTTGTCTTTTCTCCTCAAGAGTGATCCTGCGTGCCTTCTCAAAAGCATCAGCAGCGTTATAAATGGTCTGTCTCCAGGCCAGATAAATATGTACTACTATAAGCTCCTATTCTGTGAAAATGTCAATATCGTTGCTTGCAATTTCCAAAAACAATTGTTGCTCAGTAGTGCTGTCTTCTTATCTGTCATGATATTACTTTGGAATTATCTCCCTTTGTTGTTTCCAGGTATCTCTGAAAGTAGAAGGATTGCATGTTTGATTGGAATAGAAGGTGGCCACTCCATTGACAGCAGTTTGGCAACGCTGAGGATGTATTATGACTTGGGTGTTCGCTATATGACTCTAACACATTCCTGCAATACGCCTTGGTAATTAATGTGCATTTTTTGTGTGTCTGTCTAATGTAAAGGAGTGGCAGTTCCATGATGGGAGAAATATGGATTCAGACACAGAGTTAACCTGTGAAAGACTCTGAACCAAGTCAAGGATGATAGGTTTGGGGGATAAATCATTTGCCATGTGTCAAGTGGGAGACTACATCTGTTATGTAGGGCTTGTAATGCTGACAGTTGGAGACTTTTAAACTTGTTAACAACATAAAGATGGTAAATTTGCTATTCCTTTGCTATATTAGGAAAGTTACATAGGGCAAAACAGACAAAAAGAAAAGTACTAAAAATGCATATGATGTAGATAAAAGAGCGTAAATGCTATGTAAGAACTCAGCTGTCAGCAGCCTTCAACACTGCCCTCTCTGGCCACCTCAAAAGTGCAGGTCCCATGTGGCACTACAGAGATAGGTATTTAGTTCCTATATCAGAATATTAGCACCTACTCTTTGCTGGATTGACAAAATACCTTCTTGCACTGACTGAGAGACGAGGGAATTGCGCACAGAGGGCAGACAGGTAACTAACATTGCAGTGTCTCTTTGTTCTCTCATGGAAGATTGTTTAATCAGAAAATTTCTAACAATCACCTCTCTGCTTGTCCTGCATTGCTTCACAAACATCAACATTCGTGAACTTGAAAACAGTTATGAACAAAAAAAGCACTGCCTAAACAAGATACTTATTATGTAGCTCATTGTCCCCACATTTGGCTATATGATATGGTAAACATTTTTATTGTGTGTAGGGTAAGAGGTTTCAGTTGCTGACACTGTAGTCTCCATAATAATATGATGTTTCTCCTCTCTCGCTCCCCTTTTTAAGGTCTGAATCATCATCTAAAGGAATACACAACTTTTATCCTAATGTTATTGGTCTGACTCCATTTGGCCAAGTAAGAATCTCTTTCAAATGCTAATCTGGGCAATCTGTCATGCAACTAACAACTTCTGGCCTTATCTTTTCAAAAGCAACTTGTCATTAAAAATTAATTACTGGAAGTTCTTGATAGTTAGGAGATGATCGGGGCTCAGTCAAACCAAATTCCCTGTGATGTTCTTTAGGGTAAAAGAAGCACTAGATTTATTTAGAAAAATTGTTTTAATTCAGATCAGATGTATGAATTCATATGTGGAATCAGTGAGATGTGGATAACAGTTCAAATGACTTATTTTAGATTGACTAAGTTTTCTAAGTTTTGAGCATGTGGTGGTGTGCTAGCTAATTGTGAGTGAATAAATTACTATTAAAGTAATAGGTACAAAGAAACCAATACTGGTATAGCATGCTTACGACTAGCTGACAGCTGCAGAATTAGTCTATCTGTTTACAGATATCAGCTAAACAGTTTCCTTTAAGGAAACTTAATACTGACACTGTTTTCCGTATATCTGTTTTAGGAAGTGGTAAAGGAGATGAATCGCCTGGGTATGCTGATAGATTTATCTCATACTTCATATTCCACAGCAAAAGCTGCACTGAGTATCTCAAAAGCACCAGTAATTTTCAGCCATTCATCAGCATTTTCTATTTGTAATCACTCAAGAAATGTCCCTGATGATATCCTCCAGCAACTGGTGAGTAATATCGTTCTTGGTTTTGTTTTGTCATTTTTTGAGGGAAGGTAGTTGTTGGTCTTGCTGCTTGGGGGTTTTGGTTTTTGGTTTAATGGCAATGTTTGGCTAGCTGAGGCAAACCTGTGCATTCAAGTCATGGTGTTTACTTTTAACCTTCTCATCTCTGAATTTGATTTAGAAGCAGATTCCTGAGCAACAGGTTACATATTTGCTTCTGAGAGATTTTCTTTGGGTTGTCTTTAGTATTTGACTACAAAAATGAAGTGTTTGCAAATACTTTGAAATTCTGGTTAAGTTTGTTTGATGTAGGCACTTCTGCTGATTCAGTCTACATGAGAGCATAATGAACCCAAGGGAAGGGGGCAGGGAGGCAAAGCCTTGTGTTGCCATCTGAGCTTTGACTTACAGAGTGTTGCTGTGCTCACTGACACATGGACATAGAAGGTTCTGTATAAGAAGCTCATGAGGTTTGCAAGGCACGAGTGTTCACTCATCACTTGTCTCTTCATATCTTTCAGAAAAAGAACAAGGGAATTATCATGGTGACTTTCAGTGCAGATGTACTGGCCTGTGGCAGAAAAGTTGTTAATATTTCTACTCTTGCAGGTTTGATGTCAATGTAGCTTTTGTGGGTTCAACGAATTCATACAAATTCTATGAATTTCCTGGTGTATGCATAATTTTTGAAGTTATAAAAAAATGCTTGTTTATTCCTTCCACACCTTAGCCAAACTCTAGGTATTTTTGGTGCTAATATTCATTAAACAATAACAAGAGGTACAAGGTGAGTGTAGCTGGAGGACATGACGCTTACAAACGGAGCCAAGAACCATTAATCCCAAAGTAATTGTTACTTTCTGGAAAACACCTTAAGCCTATGTAATTAAGAGTAGAAAACATAAGTATGTAATGGATAATGAAAATTCTATTGGTATAATTGGGCTACTTGTTGGGAACAAATATGCTGTGATGATCATGTCTCTTTCCTCATTTGCATTTCATCAGTGTAGCTGTTATTTTGAAGATTGCTGTCTGATGGGATATCTTTTGACTTTTTTAAAAAAGGATTTGATTGAGAATCCACAATCAAGGTGAACAGCCTTGTTCCAGTATGTGTGAACTGTAATATTTGTCTTTTACTGGATGCTTAGATGTTTTCTTTGGTATTTTCTTTCAGATCATTTTGACCATGTAAAGAAAATTGCAGGTTCAGAATCGATAGGAATTGGTGGTGACTATGATGGAGTGGCACGGTTAGTAAAATTGTACATACATGGACACCTCCTCCTTAAATTATGAAGGTTTTTGTTCATTTAAGGGAAAAAAAAGAAGGTAGACTAAAAGAGTGGTATCAAGTTCTCTTGTGATGAGCACTAAACCAAGTTTTATGAAAGAGGAGCACAACGATTCCTTTATAGAACTGTATGAAGCAGTGCTACAAATGTGGAAATGGATCCTAATGCCCTGTGAACTCTGCAATCCTGTGTTCTAGACAGTGTTTTGTGCATAAAAAATCAGTGATAGAGGTTGTTTTTCTCCAAAAGCCAAAGATAAATGACAGAAAAGCTGCCTCAGCCTTTAGATGGTAAATGGTCAGCCCAGAGAGATGCTGCAAAACTCTTTCCTCCACTATTCTTGGGGAAAGCCCAAAGTGTTTTGGTGCTGTGAAACCACTCCTGCTTTTGGGGCTTGGGAAGTATTTCAGGCAAGCAGAGAATGGTGAACAGCCTACATAACCTCTCCTTACTCTTGGGCTAGTGTTGTTACAGTGCAGGAAATAAATACAGATTAGGTGGCATTTGCTGGTGTAACTCTAAACTTTTTTTTATTTTATTTTTATCTTTCGGTTTACTCATCATCTTTTTATTTTTTTTTTCTTCTCCTGGGGTCAGACATGCTTGGGAGTGAAAGTCAAAGTCAGGCTCACATCTGAAAAGTATGATCACAGATCCAGTGTGTCTGCTTCCATGATAGCTAGCCATAGGTCTGAAGCTGTAATGTTCAAAATAAAAACACAGTTTGCAACAAAAGGACACATTTTATTGCATGCATTTTCTCGAAGATCATCAGTCAAATTGGTGGTGGAGTGGTTAAGGTCCTAACTCCTGGTAGTACAGATTTCTTGAGGTATGCTTATCGCCACACATCCACAGAACAGAAAAATAACAAAAATATTAGTTATCTCAAAACAATGTTACAGTTTCATGAAAATAGAATTTTAAACAGCTGTTTAATGCAGGTTTTGCAGCTTCTTACTTCTATTTCTTTTTATTATGGCAAGAATTAGTACAAGACATAGATCAACTTTGCTTATTGTAATTTCTTCAGTAGAAGGCTCTAAATAGGTTGCTTCTCACTTCCTAAATGGCTGAATTCAAACCAATATTATTATTCTAATTGTATTCCCTTTGGAAAAACTACTTTGGAACCAACAAAGTCTACAAAATTGCCTGCAACTCCTCTGCTCATCATGTGTTTGCAGGTTTCCTTTTGTTCTGTTACACAGGTGCATTGCGCCAACTCCATCTGTGATGCAGCTGTTTCCTCTTACTCTAAAGGCCAGGTATAAAGAGTGGATTAATACACACATGAGTTTCTGTTGGGTTCTTTTTTCCTTTTGTTCTAATATCTTCCCATCCTGTTGTTTTGCCTATACATTATATACATGCTTATATATTATGCCTATGCATCTTCATTCCAGAATACAAATTGTGTTCTGTTTATGGAATCCTATGTGCAGAAAAAACCTTTTGTTGTGTCCCAGTCCTGTTTCTGTTTGTCAGTTGAATTCTGAAAGGAAGAATTGGGTCCAAAGTGAGCTCAATCCAAAAGTCAATATGTGCAAAAGAATAATTAAAAATCTTTTTCTAAATTTTTTCAGTGATGCGTGTTGAATGTTCTTGTGTGACTTTTGCCAACAGTTTCCCCGAGGGATTGGAAGATGTCTCTAAATACCCTTCTTTGATTGAGGAACTTCTTAGAAGAGGATGGAATGAAACTGAACTGAAAGGAGTGTTAAGGGAAAACTTCCTCCGTGTCTTCAGGGAAGTGGAAAATGTAAGATTAAACTCCAAACTTAATCTTGATTCTTACTAAGAGGGAGAAAGGAACAGTTGGTGTCCTGTTGTTTATTTTTTGGGTGGGTTTTTTTTTGTTGTTGTTGTTGTTGTTGAGTGAATGAGAGAGATATGAGGGAATGTAAGCACCTAATTCAGTAATTCCAAATGATGGGAAAGAAACCAAGATGGCAAGAGAGCATTAGCAGAATAAAGGAAAGTGAGAGAGAGCAGACAAAGCTCTTTGGAAGTTTCTCTCTTTGCAGTAATCTGATAAGTCCACATCAGTGACTTCTAAATAGAATCACTTTATGGTTTGGAGAAACTGCGGATGTACCAGCATCACAGTCTGGCTGTGTTCGCTGGTGCAGTAAGGAATGTTGACTCCTGCAAATCAATTTAATTCTTGTCATGGGATTGGGCTGCTATCCAAAAGGTTCATGCCATGACCGGATCACTAACAGGCCATAAACACAACAACTAGATAACAATGAGCTTTGAACGTAAATGGCAGAAGCAAATCCAAAAGGATGAGGAAGGAGACCACATAAGAGTAAGGACCCCCTCAATGGTAACTTTTTCACACGCCTCTGTTGAAATTTCCAGACTGCTTCCTCCTGCTGTTTTTATTTACAGGGATAAGTAAGTAGATATTATACACAAAGCCTTATAGACAGCATATATTTCACAGTGGCCTTTCTTCCACTTGTCCTTCTGGGTATGCTAGATGAATAAAAATCAGAGAAATTTGTACTATTCCAGTTAATCTGCCAAAATATCTACATAATGAGAAGTTCATCAAGTGGCAGACTGACATTATGAAGAGGCTCAAATTCATCATACCTTTCCAATCTGTGAAATTTAATAATTTTATTTTTCCTTCTAAATTAGAAATGTTGAAACCCTGCCTTGAGAGTTCAGGGAAGAAAGATCATGGTTTTGTTTGCTTAAGGTTTACTGGCTAACTCATCCATATGTGGAGGGAGGGAGCCAAGACAGAGCAGCCAGACCTGTGACTCTTGCCTGTAATGTATCTGTACTGAATTTTGGGAAGTGTTTGATAGGAATGCAAACAACAGGATAATGATGTTGATTTCCTCACATTCAGAAGTGGTTTGGCAATACAGTTTGAGTTAGGTAACTTGAAATAGCATTGAATTTGCTAGCTGCATAAAGCTTTTGGTGTTGTGTCAGTCTGGCTTTCAGGGGCAACCTTTTGAATTTTTGTAGGTGCAGAACATTAGTGGAGTAATGGGCGTAGGTGAAAGTGAAACTCTACAAGAAGTACAAAATTCCTGTCGCCTCGACCTACGTAATCCTCAGCTTGAGCCAGCCAGGTCCTTTGTATTTCCTTCTGTGGCACAACCCTTTAGTCTGACACTTGTATCATGTTTAATGCTGTATTATGAATCATAACATCTATGGAGTCTAAAGAGAGATTTATGGAGTAATTTGCAATGCAACTAGTTATCTTTTTGTATTTTGTTAATGCATAAGTATAGCTTTATACTAAATTTTCAATATAATTTCTACAAATTCACCTGCAAACTTGAAAAGATGTATCAAAAGCATTTAGAACTTGAAGTGATAAATTCTGTATCCTCTTGGCTAGACCAGGACCAACATTGTTAATAAAACGTACTCAGATCTAATGAGTTCTGTAATACACAACAAATAGTTTTGGCACCTGTATTGTGGCACTTGGTATAAATACTGGAGTACAAAATCAGCAGTTCCACACAGGAATTAGAGATTATGATTAAGACAGATATGCCAAGATGTTTTCGGATATTACTTCTTCCTAAATTATACAACTTTCATCAATAGGTGATAGCTTACTCAGAGGAGACCACCCTATATGGAGAAGAGAGATTTTTTTTGTTTGCTTGGGGTTTTGTTTTGTTTTTTAAGATGACAAGATGGAAGACAAGGCTATTTTGATTTGGGTTTCATGCCTACCACTAGTTTTAGAGATCTATCCTGCAGTTTTAAACTCTTATTTTTGAACCCTAACCAGGACAGTGGGCAACTGGAGAGTTACTGAAGGGTGGGAGTAGATCTCCTGTATTCAAGTACAGGTGAACAGGCAATGTTGTAGATAGTTTTCTATAATTTGGGGACTGCTGTTTGCTGCATGTTCATGAAGGTGATAACAAGAACAACCCAGGACAAAGAAGGAATTCCAGCTAGTCAGAGGGTTGCAGAAATCTTTTTCTCATTTAAACAATTATCCTTATCAGTAACAGGTTTTATTATTTCATTTTTATTCTAGCTGGCTAAAATCAGACCATTGCCAGTGGATTCCTAGACATGAGATTAGGAAGAGGCCTTTTTATTATAAATCTTCTTCTGTTTTGGCCTTTGGAACACATTTTCAAATACACAAGGGATGTGAGGTTAGAAGCTACTGTTATAGAGAAGAGCACATATTGAGATAGGCCTATTCTTTGTAGGCTAAAAACTGACATCTCAGTCAAATATACTGAAATTTGTGATGAAATTATAGGATGGCAGCACAACATCTTTGTAGGGTCAATTCCCACTGCTTGCTGGTAAGTGCCTTCTCATAATGCTTGCCATTAATTGTGATTTTTTCCTTTTATTTACTGATATGAAATCTACAGAATTTAATAGAATAGTATAGAATAAAAGTCCTGTAATTGATCTAAGGGCAGTATTTGTAAACACACAAAGTATCTAACTTTGTGTTAGAAAGAGAAAGGGAAGAGAAAGGCTAAGGAAAGAGAAAGAGAAGGCTAAGCATGAACAGAATGGAAAAACAGCAAGTCAGTTGTTTTGTAGAGTCACTTGAGACAGTTCCTACCATCAATTTCTGCATTCCATGTAAAAGAAGGATTTCTGGAAGAACCCTGTTCTTTCATGCTTCAAAATGAAGCTTCATTAATTCTTTTCTTAGGATGGTCTTCTTGAAAAGTATATTTTGAATATACTCCTGTCACTTATCAAATTCTTTACAAATTGTGTTGAACAATCTAGTTGCATAGAAGCCAAGTTTTTAAGAACAGTTTCTCAATAAATGCTGATCCTTCTTATGCATCTAGAAAGGGGAATTACTGCACTGACTCAGAAGTCTGGCCTTCCTGATACTGCTTGACTGGCATCAGAACTTGTTTTACTGGTAAATGATGAATTATATAGAGAATGTTTACTTCCCATGAGCATTTCTAATAGGTTCATAAGTGATTGGAAAACTGCCATCCATGATCCCTTTTCATAGAACTAGTACTCTGATAGTTGCTTCATTCAATACTTGAAATGCAAGATGCTTCCTTATTCCTTCCAGCTGTTTTCTTTATACTATATTGTCACTTTACTGCCTGTTAATTTTTACTCTTTTTTCTTCATGCTACAGCATAGATTAAAAATATATATATTGTTTTTCTTAAAGATACAGATAATACTTTTATATGACTTGTCTTATCTATAATGTATTGCACTTATTTGTTTGACTGCTTTGTGCAACGAATAACTTGTAACCTTTTGGCAAAACAGACAGGAAACTTAAATAAAATATTTTTTAAATTGTGTATGGATACTGGTGTAATATCACAAACAACGTAGATGTTCAGAAGTCCATGAAGCCCTAAAAGAACCATGCAACTCTGCTGCAGAAAGAAGGCCAGAGTATCATGAGGACTCTTCAGAGGGAAGGTAGCTCCCTCCCTAGAAGGCAGGAGAAAGTCAGGGAGGTTTAACCCTAGAGCATCCTGGATATAGGCAGTCAGCCTCATCTAAACTGAGATACTGCTGAACCTGTCCAAGCAAGTGCCTATGGAAAGGGAACATATCTGACTCAGTCACTGCAGTGAGTTCATGGTGTGTTACCTGGCAGCAATTCCCATGGTCAAGCCACGGAAAACAAGGTTTATGGGGAACTAGCCAGGTTGCCTGCATAAGTTTAGAATACTCTCTGCCTCACAGCATTTCTCACACATGTGTGATGATCTAGGAGTCCCTTTTCCATTACTTAATTACAATGTTAATTCAGAATGCTTCAAATTAGCTGCTTGTGTGAAACAATATCAGAGGGCAAAATCATCAAGGAATGGGATCTTGTGCACTGGTTATGCACATTATCTAGCTTATCTAATAGATGCAGCTGGTTTATTTTTCTTAAACGATCAAAACCACACAGCTTGAAGCATGGTAGAAAAGCATCTCACTAGAATTTAATTTCAAAAGTAAAATCACGTAAGATGCGGCTGTGGCTGCTCTCAGAAAAACTACAGTTACCCTTCACACTGAGTGTAGTGTCTCCAGTCCTACTGACAGCAACCTGTAGTAGTAGTCAGAACAGTGCATTTGTGACAGGTAAAGCATTAAATGATTGCACTCTGCTTTCTGCCTCCCAAAGGGGAGGATGATTCATCCTGCAATTGAATGCCTTTGCCCTGCGCCAATTAATAACAGCCATTTGCATTGGGAATTCGAACGCATGCTGGCTCAGCTGGCAGATTCTATTATGGCTGGTGGTATCAGTGAAGTACCAGATATAACTGAGATACAAACTTTGTCATAGGCTTTGTTGGCTGCCAAATGAAACAATGCAAGTCATGATTTACCTCTTCTAAATAACAAGTTGTGCTAACACGAATTCTGAAAATATTTACAGCTATTTCTGTAAATCTTAAAATCTCTGTACTATGAGGTATCTTAGGCTGAATTTCTAAATAAGACCCAAAGTTCAAGGCATCTTAAACAATCAAAGGCTCATGCTTTTACATGTGTGATATGAACAGCCAAAGATTACAGGCATAATGTTGATGCAGACTCTTGATTTGATTCTAAAAGGTTGATGCCAGGACTCAGTACTATCCTTTTTCAGACTAATGAACTGTAGCATCCAGAGAAATAAATTATTTCAGTTCCCAGTTGTCTCATCTGGGCAAGTGGTGATGCTAGAAACCAAGCCTCCAAAGTCTATTCATGGTATAACATATGCAGCAAACCTGTTATGTAAAATCTGAGTAGTTCAATTCCTATGTCCAACTTCTACCCAGCAGGTGACTTGTTTGGGCCATGGAAGGACTCCTGCATGTTTTACATTGGATATAGACTACCCAATGATGCCACTGCTTACCATCAACATTCCTTCTTGCATACCATTTAGCTGCTCAAACAACATGCCAGCATATTTCTATGTTTCAAGTTCAGCAAACATTGTGCATTAGGTTTAACCACTTATAAAAATATAAGTTTATTAACTTTGCTTGATATCACACATAAGGTTCAGTAGGCATCTACTCCACAGAACCAACTTTGAAAAGCCAGGTATCATTACATCCTTCTCCCCTCTGCAGTGCCACAGCAGTTTATGCCAACTCTGGCTGCTCTGCTGCACTCCTGCTCTGTTTCTTGGCTGCATGTTGTCTCCCTGTCCCCTGAGACAGCACTGGTGTTTGTGTAACTATATAGTATGCTGGTTCAGGAAACTAGTCTAGCTGCAAACTGTTTTACTCTGTCAAGGGATGAGTTTCCTGCTGACCGTGTCAGTGATTGGGTTAACTGTGCTCAGTGTTAGGGGAGGGGAGGAGGGAAAAAGCAAAGTGAGACTGCAACAACTTGGATTTCTTCCATTTGCTATTGAAAGCAGCAGCTCTGTTTGTTCTTCTCTGGATTTACATATATGGAAATGATCAAATTATTTCAAATTCTGAAAATGTAACAAGTCTAAACTACAACAAAAAAAAAATTAAATAACCCAAAGAGTCTTCCCACTAACAGTGACTTTCAGTTACCCAAGATTTGTTGGATTGAATTTGCAGACCCAGAGCAATATGTTAGTGGATCTGCTGAACTATTTTCAGAATAGACTGTGATGCTGGATAACCCTTCTTGAACTGTTCTGGAAAGCTTGATTCAGTGTTTCAAGAATTGTTTCTCTTCTTTTTTTTTTTTTTTAATCTGGTCTTGATTTTTGTCTTGCTACCTTACCTACAAACTTTACACCTATGTAGAAGAACTTGAGATGGGAATGGTTGTTTCGGTTTGCCTATAATTTTACTTTTTTATGTTCTGAAACCAGAGATTTTTACTAACCTTCATGTTTATTTATAACTTCATTAGGAAATGGGAAGGAAATAGAGGAAAACCAAAATTTGTGGCAATGGGAAGCATTTTTGTTCCATTTCTGTACTTGACAAATGTCCAGGATCTTCGGTGACTGAGACAGAACCTCTCAGTCACTTAGTCCAGTATTACCAGATGAGCTGCTTGTAGCCTGTTTTGCTTTCTGGCACTCATTGCAATGGTGTCAATTCTTTCCACAGTGTCTGCACTTTTTGAGAAATTCCTACAACCTGTGAAGTTATTTTTTTTTTCAGAGCAAAAGCAACAACCAGCTCCTCTTTTACTTGGTCAGTTGCTTCTCTCATAAGTCAACAAATAGTGGAGGGGAAGCAAAAGCAAAGTAAACAAAGATCCACATTTAGCTCACATCAGAGAAATGTTGCAGCTTCTAATCAAGGCTCTGGCCTCAACAATTATAACTCAGTTGAGAGGGCACTTAATTTTGCTCTGTTTCTGTTGCTTCTCCCCAAATGGTTTTGTAACCTCCATTAGGATGATTCTTTCCTCTCTATATCAGGTATTTTCCTCTGAAGCCCATTGTCAGCACCTGGTCTATATGTTTTCATAAAGCACTTCTTTCTCCAACTCTGCAATGAAAGGAAAGTACAGAGCTCAGGAAGCAAAAATTCAATGTCCTCCGAGGGTTGTTGCTGAGAAATGAAATAAAGATCAAAATATCTGAGATTAAAACTGAAGCTAATACAGGTTTTGTCGGGCAATTCAAAAGAAGGTCCCTTTAGTCTGGAATACAAACATTTGAAAAAAACAGCTTAATACAGTTTGAAAAATCCTTTTGGATTAATTTCCCTGAGTGTCCTGTAGTTAAACTCAATATCTAAAAAATCTTGTCTAGGCTTGTGCTCAGTTTTTTCTCTGAGCCCTTTATTAAAAATTAAATACACCATGACGAACCAATCCATGCTAAAAATGTAACTGATCTGAAAATTGACCCTTTAAAAAAAGATAAAAGAAAAGCAACAACAGAACACTGAGTAGTATTTTTCCCAGCATCTGAATTCTACACAAAAAATTACTGCAGTGTTTAAAAAGTTTGTTGTGGAAAACTTTGATACAGTTCTTATTTGAATTTACAGAACCTTGTTGAGTAGGAAAAAAAGATATCTAAAAGACTAATCAACTTTTCAGTTTCTAAAGATGAAATTAAGGTATCTTTCTATAAGATATTTTTATAAGCTATTTCTATAAGCTATTCCATGTATCAAATACAGTTATAAGCAATTTTACAAGTCAAGCAGAAGTTCCTTAAAGTAAATAAATATTGAAGATAAGTGGTACCATAGTGTCCTCTTGTGGCCTTTTAATGTTTAAACTGTGACGTTTTCTAGCAGAATTGCAAAATTTTCAGTTGCCTTTAGCATAAGAGCTCCTATATTACTATAATGTGGCTTTTCCTTGCTTTACTTTTCTCCTGGAAATGGCATATGAAGGATTTCACATTGTGTCTCCTACAAACATTGACTACCATCCCCCATTCTTCACATGTACATGTACATGTTGTGGTCCTCTCCAAGGGACCTCTTCCAGCCACTGCCTATCTTTGTCATGGGTGAATTAGATCCTGGTCTTTGTTAGTCACAATCTTTGCAGACAGGTTGCAAATTTCCGGCCTGCTTTGTCCACAAGCTGTTGTGATCCTTGGATGTGGAGAAGCAGGAATGTGCTGAAAATTGAAGTTCACTATGGTGAAATGCTGGTCATGAACTTGCAGAATTCCTGTCAAGCCTCGTGTCCAGGGAAGCTGTACCTTGGCAGTGACAAATTTTGTTTTGTTATTTTTTTCTGATGTCAGCTCTTGGCTACTTGTCATCCAGGTTCCACTCCAGTGGGAAAAATCTTTCAAAACAATAAATAGCAGTTACAGATTCCCTGCTATGTGTATCCCAGCCTTTCTCTTTGCATAGTTTTTAAATGTCTCTATGCTTGGTAAAAAAAGTTGGCCTCAAATCTTGCAAGTGTTTAATACTTCCAGATATCAGGGCATTGTGCTTAACTGTATGGGAGCTAACTGAGCAGGCCTTCAGTTTCCCAGAGATCTTTTTACTATGCTAGATCTATGCTGACTATAAATTTGCAAACCTTTCCTCTAGCCAGCAACCTTATTCTAACAGAATGTATTTTATTTCTGGGCCAGTACCATGCTACTAACTGGATGATCCACGACATTTAGGATATTTTTAAATACTTTTCATCTTATATGGCTTAGAAATTTCCCATGGTTTCAAAGCACAGTTTCATAGATTGTCCCATTGACAATGAGGAGAGGAGCATTATACTGGTCTGTATTAACAGAGATGCAATATGATTACGATCTAAAATACCAAAATAAAGGTATTCTGCTCAAGAAGTCTTATGTATTTTGGATAAACAGTCATGGATTATCCTTCAGGCTTGTAGGGCAGTGCATCCTCTGTATATACCTCTGAGCAGGCCACTTATTCTGCCTGGGGACATATATATTACAGTCAGCAATGACAGCAATAAATGGGCAGATTACTCCATCAATGAGGTATTTCAAAGCTTCATTTACAGAAAATGAATTTAAACTTTGTATCAAGCCTTCTGAGGTATTATGTTATTAAAGAGCATGCCAAACAATGTTAGGGGCAACATAATTTTACAGATGAATTAAAAAAACCACAAAACTGAACTGTAATTTCATGACATATTTAAATCTAAGTGTGATAATTTTTTCTTGGCCTCGATTTTCCTAGTTAGACAAAACAAACTATTTAAACTTAGGCATTTCCTCATGAAATTTAGAAAGAAGGGAAGATAAGAAAAGCTGTCCTCAAACACAGTTTCAGATGCTGGGTCTTCCTATCCTTAAACAAATGGCAAATCACTTTCTTTTAGAAGGAGTTGAAATGATGTTACTTTTTGTTGTTTGGTTGAGGTTAACATCACATATTGCAAGTCCATAAGCTGGCAATACCCCAGAGCTCATGTACGAGGGCCTTCCAATGTGTGGACCACACCCCTTCACTTGGGCTGAGGCAGACTGTGGCCTCTACTGTATCCTTAAAAGTGATCACTAATGCTGGTAGCTATTGTATGTTCACTTTCTCCTAGGATGAGGATCTCTGAACTGCTGTCTGCCAGGGAAGGGATGAAACTCCTTGCACATGTAAGCCAAGCCTGTGTCTCTAACAGTCTTTGTGCAGTCACTATTTATTCCATGCTGGGCTATAAAAGCCAAGCTCCTTTTTTTAATACTTCAGTGGTGTCACCTGTAATAAGAAGCATTCAAGGCAAACTTGACCTCACTTGCCTGCCTAGAGGATTTATATCAGGCTCTTCAGCAGTTTACTAAACTACCCTAAACAACATATTTGTTTACTCCTGAAGTGTACTGACCTTTCAGATGGAAGTTTATA
Source organism: Neopelma chrysocephalum (assembly GCF_003984885.1). NCBI lineage: Eukaryota > Metazoa > Chordata > Aves > Passeriformes > Pipridae > Neopelma > Neopelma chrysocephalum. The sequence goes on from NW_020897787.1 coordinate 2,303,396, forward strand.
CCTACTTAAAGCAGTTCACAAATGCCCAGTGGCTTATTAATTAAGAACCGAACTGTGTCTTTGATTATATCATTTGTAGTTAATAACAATTTAAAAACAGTTCCTGGTTCTGTATCAGAGGGAAGATGATGGATTTGCTGATCTTTAGGCTGCTGATTTCACTGATGCTGTAAATGCACACTAGAGTAGTGAAAATACAGACCTTTTCTCTTCTAATAAGCCTTGATTCTGTTGAGCTGAACTCAATGTTTTTTTGCTGTGAAACCATCAGAATTTTTCTTAGTTTAGTTTTTCTCTGTTGGGATTGGGGTGCCGTGTGTAGAGAGATGAAAAAAAAAGGAGGAAATTAATATAATTGTCTCTGCTTTTTGTTTTCATTGACAAGTCTGTTCCCATATGAAACCATACACCCAAATTTAGCTTTGTAGAAAACAGGTAATTTTCATCCCTGACACTTAACGAGAGGATAGCAATGTTGTCTCAGGTAAATGCTGTAGTATTATAGGTCATCTAGTTTCATTCCAGCTTCACATTCATACTGGACAACTTTTGAGCTTATGAGGGCCACTCATACGATTTAGAATAACAATCACTTATCATCTTCATGAAAAAAAGTTAATCATCCAGGTTGAGATTGTATTCTCTTACAAACCAGGTACTAAATAAAGTTGACATGGGTAGATAACTTCTTAGCTTTAATTACATTCTTTCTACAAGTCAGTAAAGAAACCATTGTATTTAGACAAAAAAAATATTTTTGCTTCAATAAACTTCACTGGTTTCCTAGGGCTCAATTCTCTCTTGAGACATTCAGATACATTCAGTTGCTGGTATATGTGCATGAGCTCCTTTTTTTTTATTTTTTCCCCTCATAGGGTACAATTTCAGTGCTACTGATTTTATGATACTAAAACATTTAGTGGTGGCATAGATGCATTTTTGGGTCCTAAAGAAAAGTAGCTCCTTGCCACATCTGCTTTCAAAAACAAGATGAGAAGGAAGTGCCCAGTCTAATTCTCTTCCTGATGACTCCAAAAACATTGACTTTGGCAACATATTTCTTATCTAGGGCAGCTTACTTAGACCAGACACTTCCACTCAAAAGCTTTATAAAGTGGAAAACAGGAAAGAAGACAACTGAACATTAACTAACTGGCTTAATGGGGAGTTATCATCTTTTTCTATATAAAATTATTTATCCCCTACCAATTACGTATTTTCCTGTTTTCTTGCTGGGCTTTAGCTTATTAGGTCATACTTTTCATAAACACTAATGAAATGTAATTAAACCAAAGAGGGTAAAACAGAAAATGCTATTTTTTGGTCCATTGTTCTACATTCCTCTAAGGGAAAAAATATTGCTGCAGGTAGGACAGTGGACTAAGTGGTGCATTAGGATGCTTCCCATCTGCCAGAACTAATGCTTCTAAAATTACCAGAAACGCTTTCTAGATTATTAAAATTGGTCAAACTTGCCCACAGAAATGGCAAGTAAAACTTTACAGTGGGACTGCATTTAAAAATGTGCTCATTTTAGTGTTATTGAGGGAAAAAAAAAATCTCACCCTAGGCCAAAACCCATGAGTTTTGAATAGAGGAAATTCTGTTTGCTTTTTTTTTTTCCAATCTCCTCCAAAACCGATGACACTGTTATAGATACACATGGCCACATGAAGACCATTTTTGTTTCCCCTAACAGAGCAAAGAGACAAAAGCAAAATGTAGGTTATATGAAAGCATAGGAGTCTTAGAAGTCTTTCCATCTGTCTGATCAATACCAAGAGGTGTAATTGCCCTGACTTTCTCCAGAGGTGGTCTACCAGCAACTTGGTGTTAAGTGAACTGAGAGACTTGTACCCCCTTGGCAGTAGTCATTCCACAGCATGGATCCTTCATGTTTATTTCAAAACCCACCTAATTAAAAGTAGACTTATTACTCAGTTCTCGTGAACAAAGCATTCTCCCTCATGTTTGTTTCTCTTCTGCTCATTACAAATTTTTCTTTCTCCCAGTGACCTGGGGGTTGCTTTGTCAAAAAGGCAGGACAAATTCAGAAAGCTGGGGATAAGGTGGTTCTGAGCACAGGAAATGTTTAGTCCTAGACTCTTCCTCCACTCTAAGGTTTGTATCCTTCCATAGACTCCTGTGCCATCTGAAGACAAAACTTATACTATTACTGGATTAACTTGTCACTGTACAAAGATTTCTTGATTAGTGAGTATTTTAGTAAAAAAAAATCTACAGAACTAGTTTCAGTTGACAGTCCATAGTAAAATGCACAAACTGTTTTCCTAGAGCTTTTTTCTAATGATTACACAACACATTAGAAAGGGATCTTTTTACTGTCAAGGCCATCTTTCAAACACAGGCAATAAATAGCATTATCAACTATTAATTCACGTTTAAACTCCATGTGAAGGCTACCATACACGAAATGAGGGCCAAGATACCCATTGCTGGCGCCAGCTTTTTCAAATGTGAAGAAAAAATCGAATTTTGCTTTCTCGGGGACAGGAGGCTGAGGGTCTGGCGTGCCCCAGGCGTGAGGAACCCTGCAGCCACCGAGGCGTCAGGGAGGGGGTGTCACCCCACTGCCTCCCTTGAGTGGGACAGAACAATGGTGCACCCCGGCCCCTGCCTCTGCGGCGAGGCGACAGTTCATCAGCCCTGGCCGTCTGCTGTCTTAGCAACTGTGTGCTTTGCATACAGCTACAAACACCCTCGGCTCCAGCCTGCATGCAAATCTCCCCGGGGCAGCGCTCTTTTTTACCCGCTGCCCCCACGCCTTTGGCGCTGCCATGTTTCACGTGGGCTTGCTCCGCTTGCCACGTCCCTGTTGAGGGTTTCATGCAGCCACAGCCGAGAGCAGGCACAAGGGAAATCACTGTGTGCTGCCACTGCAGGCACAGAAAGCGGGTCCAGCTGCCGCTACCGGCACCTGCACGGACCGAGCGCCACTCTCGGGGTGCCAGCGCCCGTTCCATCAGCCCCGGACGGGGCTGTAACCGTCTGCTGGGAGCCGTGACATCCATAATTGGCGCGCTTGGCTCCCCTTGCCCGTGGCTCGGTTGCTGATCTTTGCCCCGCACCACCCCGCCCCTCCGGCGGTTTCGGGGCCACCCGGCTCCAGGCAAGAAGCGCTCGCTGCCGGCCCCAGCCTCGCCACCGCCCCCCTCCCCGCATCGCTCCTGCCCAGCAAATGGCGGCGGCGGGGGAAGGAAGCCGGGACACGGCAGAGGGAAATTTCCTCCCCGGGGTGGCCGGGCAGCGCCCGTGAGGGAGGGCGGCGGGCACCCGCCCCGCCCCGCTCCCGCCGCCCCTGGCTCCGGCTCCTGTCACGATGACTGCGGGAGGAAGGCTCCCCCTTCCCCGCACTGCCTCGCCGCCTCCAGCCCCTCCTCTGCACCCCCACTGCTGAGCGCGCCCGCCCGGCGGAGCGACCCCCGCGCCCGGCGCTCGCCCGGCACTCCCGGGGGCGGTGGAAGCTGCACCGCCCCGGCGCTCGCAGTGGAATGGGTGGAGTTGAGGAGCGCGGTTTCCTGAGAGGAAGTGACCGCACGGGGCAGGAATGCGCCGCCGGCTCCGCGCCGCGTCCCGCCTGCCTCGCCGCGGTGCCGCGGGGATCCCTCAGCGCCCCGCCAGCCATGCCGCACTTCACTGTGGTGCCGGTGGAGGACAAGCCCCGCGCCGAGTACGACAGCGTAGAAGGGCTCAGCTGGGTGGACTACCGGGAGCCGGCCGCGGTGCCCGCCCCTGGTGACTCCTACGACACCGTCAGCTCCGACGGTGAGCGGGCACTGCTGGGGCGGGGGGCGGCGGTGCCCGCGCTCCGGGGGCTCGGGCAAGCCCGGCCCCGCGCCGCCGCCGCGGCCTCGGCACACAAAGGCGGCGGCGCTCCCGGGGACGGCTCGGGGCGCCGCGCCCGGACGAGGAGCCCTGCCGGGTCCGCTGGGGCGGGCGGCGGCTCCGCTGTTGCCAGGGCCGGTGGGTGAGCCCTGTGGCCACTGTCAGCCCGGCGGGCCGGGCCGGGCCGAGAGGCGGCACCGCAGCCCGCCCGGCTGCGGCGGTGCCCCGGGGGTGCTGTGGGCGCGGTGTCCCCCGGTGCGCACGGGAGCCACTCGGGGGTTCCCTCCGCCCCCCAGCCGCTTGTTGACAGCCCGGGGTGCAGCGGGGAGCGGGGCCGGCTCGGAGGGACGGCTCTTATCGTTTCTACACAAGCTGCCGTCTCCAGAGTGATAAGAGTACGTGGAGATACGCTCAAGTGTTTTCAGTGCTCCACTGCCAAAAAAAAAATAAACGGGTGATAGCGAAGTCAGTTAAATTAGCAGCGTCTTAGGTGGCTGCTTTTCCTGTTTGTATCATCTTAAAAAACGCAGCTGTCTAGCAAACCGGGCCCTTGAATACTACAGCGCTTTGTGCCTGTGTAACTCACAACTGCTCCTGCCAGGCAAAGCTGCTTTTTGTTAGGGGTTAATTTATTCCAATTACAGAAGAAAATCACGTAAGTAGAAGGGGATTTTGGGTGGTGAGAAGTACATTCTTTAATTAGGCAGCTAATATCAGTGCTCAGCCTGTCTTGGTGTTTTGCTGTGACTTTTAGGTAATAATTTAAATACAGTGAGTCTTTCTAGTGGGAATGTGAAGGATGCTTAGATTTGGAGAGCAGAGTAGTTCTGGTACAAGGCTGTTTTAGCTCTTTGTGCAATCTGTGTTTTTCTTCAGCCTCGGTTATGTTTAGTTTTCTGTAATCTTTAGGAAGAGGATCTTCCCATGGGCTCAGCTGGTGAATCTGACTTACCCTCTGTGAATCATGCGTGACTCTAGGCAACAAAAGAAAAAGCAGTAAACACCTGACCTGTTCTTCCTTGCCTGTGCAGTCAAACTTTTCAGACTGCAAATGTTATTGGATGTACAGTAATCCCTGAAGGGAGTCTGCACTGCTCAGGCCTATGCTTAAGGAAGCCAACAGGGTTATTTTGCTGAGTGATACTCAACTGTCCTAAGAACAAAGTTCAATTCCTGCATTGTTACTTCGTTCATTTCTCTGAGAATATGTGCTTTAATCTCCCAATATGTACCCACTGGGGTTTTTTTCTTTCTTTCTTTGTATAGTTTTCAAAGAAATTTTAGATTTCATATACCAGGTAGCTTAAGGTCTGTTTATGTCCATTCTTTCCATGTCTAGTGTGGGTATTTTGGAGTGATGAAAGGTAGTTGTTTTTCCCAAGCTGTCTATTATCACAGACAATTTTAGGTACTAGCCCTAAAGGCTGTGCAGGGCCTGGTCTTTGTTTTGTAAAAAAGGTCTGTTTTACTCTCAGGTTACTTACCATATAGTCCATGTGCATTAAGATAACAGGTGTTTTTCACCCATCTCAGCAGGTCGAGGTGGAGACCTTGTGAAGTGCTTTTTCCACTAGCTAGCTTTGGCCATGGGTTGGTAAGTGTGGCTTCTGGAAGCTGCTGCCATGATGGATAAAGGAAGGTCAACTCAAACCACCTCTCATTTGGGTATGAGGCTGCCCATAGGATACATGCAAACAAAACACTTCAAGATGCTCACTCAGCTCCCCGTCACAGTCCATCAGTCACTGGCAAGCTGCGGTCTCTTACATACTGCTGTTCAGACTGCAGTGCACAACCGTGCTACTGGAAGTTATCAGAGTCTCTTTATTTTAAAGGCTATAAATATTTAGTAACTTCTCTGTTAATGTATGGTAGGTAGTTCTGTTTCTGTTTGAACTATAAGTGCCTTCTATTTTTTAATTTACTTTCACAGTAATTAAGTATTGTTTCATATCCTCAGGGTGTGCGTATAAAGATATGTCTTGCCTACCTGTACTGACAAGCATGTTCTTCCCCACTAGCCCTTTCTGTCTCTTCCTATTTTTTTGGGGTTTGTAGCTCTGTAGAGGGGAATCTGAACTTCCTTGTGTTATTCCTTTGGGTTTTGGTGCTTCTTTCTCCATCCTATGCAGAGTACTCAGGCCACTCCTATGGCAGGAGTGTTGATGATATGACGTGGTGGAGATGGAAGCTGCTGTTGAAGGCAGAGTATCTCACAGCTGGTTAGCACAGGCTGGAGCCTGCAGACTGGAGGGAAGAGAGTGACCCTCCAGAGCCTTCTGTGGCAGCTGATAACGGGCTCATGGAGGGATTTGTTGGTGTTGGTAATGGCCCTGATTCCAGATAAGGTAAACTGTTTGACTTGAGCGCACAGTTCAAGTTGTAGGTTGTGGCCGTATGGAAGTGCACACAGTTGGTATTGACTCCGTGTGTGCACACAGAGCTGCCTAAGCAGTGCTGATGGTCCCAGCTTTCCATGCGATCCAGGAGCTCCACCATAGTCAGTGTGAGAAACTGGTTGCAGTTGTTCTGTGAACCTTCTCCTGGGAAGATTTTGTTTTGTCAGTTTGTTATTCATAACCTGGTTTAAAAACTTGTTTGGATTGCTCAGTTTGATAGAAGATGGGTTAAGGTGACTCATGGCCCTTCAAGAGTATGGTCTGTCATGGCACTGTAACCATGCAAAGTAGTGGCTGTGTTGTCCAATACTCCTTACACAATCTCTTAGGCTGCTCCTTATTATTCTGACAGATTCTTATTTCAGTTTGACCTTTTCACTCCAACCTTTATTTGTCATAGCTCTGTTTTATATTTTTTTTTCCTGAATTTTGCGTTATTTAGGACATCAAGTGATAGGGTGTCATCTAAACACCACAGATGTAATAGAATTTCTTGTCAACCATTTCCATAAGAAGACATTAGTTGGTGTGCAATAATTTAGCCTTCCCAGATAGCTCCAGTGCTTGCTTGTGAATAAAATCAGCCTTTTTTTTCTAAGCAGGTTCCACTGACTACCACTGCTTCTAATAGGCTTTGACATCTTTCATTTAGAAAAAGAAGTACAAAGAATTATCTTGTGATCCGATGATAAACACGTGAGCCCTTCTTTATGGATCATCAGGGATGAGAAATGTGAATTTGGCATCCCCTCAGTCTTTGAAATAATGCCAGCATGTTAGGTTGGGTATACAAGGCAAGAAGAGGGACAGTGGGGTCTGAACAGTGTTTACAAAAACCAAATACACTTTGCTTTAATAGGAATCTCAACTCCACAGTGATTGTGCACCCTGTTAACCAAAGTGCGGCAATGTCATGTGTTCTGTGGGACGTTATTTATCTTCCCTTGACTTTTGTATGTAGAAATGAGACACTAATCAGCTTGGTGTCACTAACCAGCTTTGGTCGGCTGCCACCCTTGGTTTTTGCCAAGGAATTGCTCTGCTTATGTTCCAGTTATCACATGGCTTCCTCTCAGCCCAGAGTTCTCTAACTGGACTTGAGACCTTTTCCTCACGCTTACATTCTGCACTGTGTTCAGTGCTTTTGTGCAGCAACAGATTCTGCTGCTCATTAGCAATAAGCTGTTTTTGAGAATGTGGATAAAGTTCTGATGTGATAGTAGTACACTTTTACTATAAGCTTCTTCCTGGTTCACTGCTTTTAATATATGGTAACTTACTAGTAAAGATTTCCAGTCTTCTACAAGACTTGAAATAAAGCTCACATAAAATATGTCTGAAGATACTTTTAATGGGGACACATAAATAATTCAAAAATTCTTCTTCAAAGCGCTTACTTCTTACATGTAGGTGTTTTGGCAAAGTCCAGAGATAATATAACATCAATCATGTAATAAATTAGACACTACAGCTAAATAGGATTGACAGAAACACGTGTCCAAATAACATCTAAGTTATCTTAATTCAAGAACTTCTGCTGGCAGCAGTGTGGGTAAATGGCACAGTTATAGTGGTCGGAGTGGAATATTTTTGCATAACCTCTGTAGCACGTGTCTTCAGCATTTTTCATGTTGCCTCACAACTATAGAAAGAAGTCATGGAGGAGGCAGACTGGGGTGGAGTTGAGGCAGAACCTCTGAATTGTTTGGGAGGAAAAAAAGTAACCTGAGAATAGCAATACTAATGTCAGTGAACTGTCTCTTCTGGTGATTTGTTTTCTTGCTGAAAGTGGTATAGAGAATGCATCTTCGATGTAGCTGCATTTTGATGAGGAAGGGTCTTTTTTCTGTTCTGCTAAGCTTGGCATTTGTTTTCCCTCTCTGAAAAGTATGATGTGTAAATTTGGAGATATTAAAGGTGTCCTGTCAGTGCTAAATACATCAGTACATGTTTCTGCTCCGTAAAGGGTACTTCTGGGATACACAGCAATGGCTATGGTTTGAAATGCAGAACCTGAAAGGGGTCTTAGCAGCAGGGTCATACTTTTGAAATTCTGGGAGGTTTTTTGGCTTCTTTTTTTTTTCTTTTTTTTTTTTTTTTAATTTTTTTTGTTACTTGCTGTTTGAGCAATCACCAATTATCATTGCACTGATAGGAGTGCTAGATTTCAGAATACTTTTCTCAACAGTCTAGTGCACGGAGAAGTTGACTCTTGCTTCAGATAAGGAAAGCCAAGAATTCAGTATGTGAAAAATCAGAGTGGAAAAGTGTTTTGTGACATAGTTAACTGTTTAAAACAGTTGGGTGGGTGAAGGGGATGGTATATACTTTATTTATCACCTGTAAGAAAAGGAATTTCTGAGAAGCTCATTTTAGTGGAGCCCATGGTGGATAGCCCCAGTTTCTTTTAGCAGCATGCGGTGTTGTGATATTTAATTTATCTGTTAAAATGCTTGTCTAGGAAAAGAAAAAAGTTCATATTACTGCATAAACTGTTACTTTTGCTAAGCATGTCTCATACCTCTTTTGTGCAGTGATTAAGGCAGAGCTGGAGAGGCTGCAGCTGTCCGGTACCAAAGGGATCATGGTGCCAGCTGCTGGTGACCAGGAGATTTAGCTAAATATAGAAAAACATGGACCTTTTTGTGGATTCTCTGGTATTTCAGTTATTTGAAAAAGCTCTGGGAAGAATCTTTGTGATATGTCTAAGTGATGTGAAAGCAGCTCCCGTAACCTTGTATGCGTGGGTCTGCATGTTGCAAAAAACTGAGAAGATTGTTAAAAACCTGAACAACCATCTGCTGTTTTTTTGTGGCTGCTGATTTTTTGTGTTTTGGAGAACACCTGCATTAGAGGCTAAGCAATTGCACAGGAAAAGACGTGGATTCCCCACGTAATTCTCCCTGCAAATACTTGCTAAGTGCCCATTTCAAACTTAGTTTGAGACTAAGTTTGGGAATTCTTTAATACGCTGAAGCTGTATCTTCTGTTCACTCTGAATTTTTCTTAAGAAACTTAAATATGTTTTTGGGTTCCTTATATTGTGTTTGTAGTACATCTCTCTCTCATGTATAAAATTGATCTGTGTGTGTTATTCAATTTCCTGTTTCAAATTTCTTCAGTGTTTCAGTTCTTTAAAGAAAACAGTGACATTTACTTTCTTTTCTGTGCTGCAACAAAATTAAAGGATGTTTTTGCATGCTCTTTAATGTAAAGTTTAAATTTGGCTTTTGTTCTAAAGTTTGATGTAGAATGAAGACTAAGGTAGTTTGCAGTCTCATTGACAGGAAATGTAGCCAAACATAATAAATGCTGTTTGCTGAAGTTGGCTACAACCATCTTGAGGAAGAGAAGACTTAGTGATCACTGACTCCTTTTTAAGTGCATGTAACAGAATGGAGGGATACACAGTGCCACAGGGAGAGAGAAGCTGCATTTGAGTTTCCCCTTCCAAGATCAAGTTAAAGATTTACACCTGTTTTTGATTGTGTTGCAACAAATAATGTGCAGACTATTTTAAACTACAGAAGTCCTGTTAGCACCAATATGTAGAGCAAGATTTATTTGATCAAAGGGTTTGTGTCTTCAACCTGTTGGTTTGAGGTTTTTCTTTAAATACTTTTGTCTGTCACCTGAACTACAGAGAAGAAAAATGCACCATTTTAAGACATGGTCTAAAGTCTATTTAAGTTACATTTTAGGGTTGTTTCCTTTATCTTCAATAACCTTTGAATCAGAAATTTTAAATCTCTTAATTGTAGTAAGCTAATTTCTATTCTCAGACAGTAAAGTTTCAGTATTTTTTTTGTTTGATTTAGTAAAACCTCTTTCTTAAATTATTAGTTTTCAGTAGGCATCTCTTTAAATGCTGCCAAGTGATCCCTTAGCAATGAGTAGTACTGTTCTTGTTCTTTCAGTTGAGCTGCTTTGGATGATTTCCTTCAGCATACTTGGATTTTGTCATGCATGGAGAACTGTGCATCTTTCACAATGACTGCTGTAGTCATTGCCAAGCAAACAATATCTTGGTTTTAAACAAGCAAAATAATGAAATATTGTACACAAAAAATGTTAGTCTTTTCACAGAATCAAGTACTTGACAATTAATATGTCTGGTTTTAAATTTAAGTCTACGTGACCACAAAAAATAGATGTCTTACAATGCATGTAGGGTAAACCTGTCTGGATTTTGGATATGACAGCATTTTTTATACTGTAATTGCGTATATATATAAAACTGTATCTGGAGGTTATTTTGTAGCCTGTTGACTGCCTAGTTGTCCCCAATGGTTTTTATTTTAAACATCGTTTCACAAGTCTCAAATTCACTTCTGAACTGTAAAAAGAAGTTCCCGGAGTTAATGAAGTAGCATTTTTTCCTACTAGGCCATGTAATAGGGCTTTAGGTTTTGTGGTAGGTGCTAGGTTTGGCCTGGAAAAGAAGGCTGTTTACTTTCCAGCAGTCATAATTCATGTCTGAGCAGCAGAGGTATAGGTCAGAACAGTTCTGGGAAAATATTTTTTCAAAAATTTTGCTGCTATTGAAGGTGCTTGGTGGAATTCTTTCTTAATCATCTTTTGATTTTCTTTGTGCTCTGTAGGACAGAAATATGAAGTTTGACACGCAAAATAAAGCGCTAATTGCCCCAAAAGAGCTTTTGACTCAATTATCTTATGGGTGAATGGGGAAGTTTGATAACTTGACAGTTTTGCTTTGCTGACTGGAGGCAGCCTGTGACTCTTCAGAAATGTAAATGAGATGGCATTTTGCTGAGCAGAAGATGAGAGGCCAGTGCCAGACTGGGCTGGGCAGCAGGGCAAGGGGTGAGGGAGGAGGTGGCTGGTTCTGGTGAAGGGATGGTCATCATCCCACCTTTGTGTTGGTGTCACAATGCTGCTACAGGAAGCCAGGAAACTTATTTGCATAAGGAATGGGGTAGTAGCATTTCCAAAGATGTTCAGATTCTGGGTTTGCCTAATGTCTCATGGATATTTGGCCCACAGGTCCTTCCCCTTGAATCCAGAATGCTTAATTTGCTCCCTTCTCCCCATTCCACCCGAGTGACCTGCATTGTCCCAGAAGCCCAACTCTTTCATTGATTGACATGTGGTCTATAATATAATTAGGATGCGAACCATTGATTACTTTGAAAATGAGAATCAAAGCTGTAAGCTGATGTTGCAGGGTGGCTTGTAGCAGAGATTGTATAACAAGATCCTGGGAGAGGAGCAATGACGCAGAGCTGTGTTTAGGACAGAGGCATGCTGTACTATGTATAGGTTCAAGCTAATTATGCCTGAACAAAACTGTATGTGTTTTTTTTTCCCTACAGTCTAATTACCAGCCTTCATTTTCGTCTCCTACCAGTAGCTAGCAATTTCTGGTGTTTATCTGAGGGATTTAGAACATCATTCAATCACTACATTTCCCCCCTTATCGTGAAGCAGATTAGACCATCCGAATTTCTGACTTTCACTTTCATGTCAAAGGGAAAAAAGGGGTTTTATGGTGTGCCATTAGAAGCTGCCTGTTTGCTGACTTAGAGTAACTCCTAAGGAGGGCAAACTTGTTCAGACTTGCTCTCGCATACTTTAAATTGCTGATTGCTGCAGTAAAACACAGATTTTATGCCCTGGAGTATAATTGTTCTCCATAAAATTATCTATAGCAATACTACTTTGTTTTATGACCTTGTCTCTGCTTGCAAGCCGAGCAGCCATGAGCTTAGTTACTGTGTGCAAAGTCCACCTCTGGATTTCCATGTCGGAGGCCAGATCCGAGTCAGGACTAGAAGTAATTCAAGAAGACAGCATAGCTGCTGCTGTCTCTGACAGAGGACAGCACATTACTGTTTCTCCTCTGCCTTCTCTCTTTGCATTCAGGAGCTTTGTCCTCCTCATCCACTTCTGAATAGTATAATTGACTTTCCTTTTACTCCTACTTGCTATAGTATATGTTTGTGTCCAGAGCTGATGCAAAGGACAAAGGCAGAAGTTCTTTAGTAGTCTTGCAGGTTTGTTTTTAGAACCTACAACACCTGAATGTTTTTGCCTTTGTTCTGCTAAGGTTTTAACTGTCCAGTCTGTGATTTTTACCATATGAAGTGTTTGGCAGTAATACTACTTGTCCATCTCCCCATAACAGGATCCCTTCCTTTCCCTTGATTCCTGTTTGTGTTCTGCACCCTGTACTTAAAGCATGATGTCCAGGGCACAGGTGTTATAAGAGCACCACAAACCAACCCTTGCTTCAGTTCCCACATGGAACTTGCTTCTTGACTTCTTTGCCTGGGCAGACACCAACCACTCCCTTTTGATGTGTCTCTGTGTTCTGGAAAATGTGGTGACAATGTCAGGGATTAATTTCTGGGACGTGGTAGCCAAACATGAAAGGAGGTATAGCTGAGCTGTGTTTGGTAGATCCCAATACTGTGTAACCAGACAGGAGGATGATTATCTGCCTGGTGTTAAGATGCGTTTTAGCATCTTTTAGCTCCTTTATGCAAGGAGCTTTAAAGCTGTAACTGAAGGCAACACACAGAGTGATTTAATTGCAATATTTGGCCTTTGCCCTTTTAAGATACTGTATTGTGGACTTTGTGGTAGAAGCATATATTTAGCAGGAGTAAACTCACCATTGTATGTCCCTGAGTTTCTTTAGACTTAGATTCTATTGCATCTGCTTAATTTCTGACTGGAGCAGAAAAGTGATTTAATGTGGCCCATTGCTCTTTGAAAAGTTTCTGTGAGTTAATGTGCTGTACTCACTTTACTTTGATGCTCTTGCAAATGGATGAACTTTTTGTAAAATGATGATAAAAGCAACTGTGGCTTTTCCAGATATCTGAATTTGTCTTGGTCTGTGCTGTGTGTTGCACTGTGTGAAACATATTGTGCTATTTTGGAAGACCTGTGGGCTCTTTATAAATGTATGTTAGAATGTATGGATTTTAGAAGGACAGTGGTTTGTTGCTTATCATGTGCAATGTCAGAGTGCTCTCCACCCTCTAAAATGTTCATTGGGAAGGAGTGACTCCCTTTCCTTGGAGAAGTCTCTTGCTGACTTGTACTTTCTGTAAGTATTATGGCCAGAGTTACAGTGAGTTTTGGCTATTTGCAGCACTTCACACTGGGTCATCCTTGGATCTCAACCTTGGACCATATACAGAATTAACTGTCTTTTTTTTTTTCCTTACAACACCCTCCCCCCCTTTCCTTAGTTGCAAAAAGTCTCTCACGAACTTTGTTTTCACATGGAACACAGTACTTCTCAAATGTAAGAAATATCTGATGTTCAGCACTTTCTGTATGAGTTAACTGAAAATTAATAGAACATTCAGGGCTTCAAAATGAGCTATAACCGGTTACCAGTGTCTTTCTACTGTCTTCCAGAAGTGGATAGTAGCTGTCAGTTAATTTACATTGTCCATGATGTAATGCATAGAATGTACATCCATTGAAATGTTGAAAGTAATTAAACCTCCTTTTTTCTGTTATTTTTTGCATGTTTGGAGATATTTACACCCTAGCTTATACCTTCTCTCTTTCCACTTGTTTCCTGTAGGAAGCTTTTTGAGCTGGTGGCAGTATTGACTTTTAATGGTCACTGTTCCCACCTGCTTTCTCTCACTCCATGTTTTGTGCCTGTACAATTGTTTCTTTGGCCCATGTTGAGCTGAAAGAGGGAGCAGGTATGTCCAAAATTGTGGTGTGTGTTGTGGGGGGTTTTTTTTGACTTTTTTTTTTGTTTTGTTCTCTCATCTTTTGTACTGTGTAGCCGTGGTCAGCTGAACACTTATAGGGCTGAAAACAATTTTCTGTATTTGATATCAGAGAGAAAGGTGAACTTGGATTGAATATTGCATGGAATCTGCATGCTGGTCTAATAGCTGTATGTTACTGTCTCTCAGAGAAAGTGAGAACATTTTACAGCAAGAGGCTTTCCCTGAGGGAGGGAAAGTGCTAGAATGCTGTTCCCTGTATTTTGATACAAGGTATTCTGTATCTGAGGTGCCTTCATGCATGTGAAAGGATGGAGTTCCAGGGAGGATAGTTGTGAGAAATGATTTGGAGTCATTCCACATGAAAGAACCTCTGAAGTAGATTACAGTGAAGTACAAAGGTTGTTATTTATAGTGTTTTTTTTTCAACTGGCAATGACAAGTTATATTATGAAAGCTCCTAAGTGATGTGAGTTCCTAAATCCAATTTCTCAAAAGTGATTTGACATATTTAATTACACAGGCATTCTTGGTGACTGTACCTACTGTATCATGTAGATAAGTCTCAGTGTGGTGTGTGCTGGTATCTAGAGGACTTCCTTGTGAATGGGCAGAATGATGGGGGTTCTGGTAATTATGAACTGCTTAGAATGATCAAGTTAGTATTTACTTGTGTATCTTATATAAACCTCTCATTTCGTTGTGCTGATGCTTTTTTTTGTGATCTTGTATATGGTTGGTCCGTTAATGGGTAACCATATTATAACATATTGAAGATGGAAAGAAATAGATCACTGTTTGCACTTGAAAGCTGAAATGCCTGTAGGGCTAACGTCACAGAGCTATACTTTTCGTGGCATTAGCAGGTTTTAAATGCTGTCTGATTCCATGCTGAGCAAGCAGCAGTTTTGTGGCACACTTTTCTGAGTAAGTGTGCAAACAGCTGGCAGTGTGCCTCTTAAATGTGGCTGGGCTTGGATTTGACAAATAGCATTTTGAGTAAGATCCTGATATTTGTATGTTTTCTCGGTGTTGAAAGGATTATAGTGCTAGGATTATATCAGTGTCGGTTTAGCTTTCTGTAAGAAACTCTCGTGTCCTGGAAGTCCAATTCAGCATTGCAGCCAGCACTTTGTCAGAGCAGGTAGAAGAAAGTTCTTTTGGGAATACAATATTATTAAACTTGTCCAATCCTCAGGACTCCACGGGGAAGGCATTTACTAAAGCATGTGCTAAGAGCAGGAGGAAGAATAATGGTAAACCAAATTACTGAAAATGGCAAAGAGCTATTGCTAAAGGGTAAGTACTTTGTGTTGATATTAGTACCTACAAAGAATTGTAGGGCTTCTAGGACAATTTTTCTGAAACTATCAGTGTAACTTAACTGAAGAATAAAATCATTGCACTTTTTGAAACACAAGATTATTAAGTTGTTAAATCCATCAAGTTGTGTAGGATCAGTTAACTTGATTGGTAAAGATATTCTCTAATCTAGTTCTGTAAAGTACAGTAGAAGTCTGATAGTAATTTCACATTTTTATCTAGCAATAAATCCAAGATCTGTGCTTAATTGTACACTTAATTTTGTGCTCTGGTGCAGCCTAACTGTTGCATAGGTTGTTGTCTGGGAAAGCTTTTGCTGTTTCTTTCATGCAGAACACAGGCAAATGCAGTCTTTTGAACTCTGAACTGTTTCAGTGGAATGAGTATGTTATCAATAATGCATCTTCGAAATTTATTTTTTGATAAAATTGCACTTTGTGTCACTTTTGTAGATGCCATAGCTGTTGCTGATTATAAATATGTACATGATATCTGCTGTGTAGTGCGTAATGAATCTTAAGAATCACATCTTTGCTAATTGGGTAAAAATCAGTAGACACAAAACTATATTGACAGTGTCAATTTGACAGTCAAACAAATAGTGTTATTACATAATATAAGAATGTTATAATAATGAATGAACACCATGTATTCTTAATATACCCATGAATGTCAATAGTTTGGTCTCTAAGCTGCAGTTCCTGATGGAAGTGTGTGTCTGGATCAGGCATGTGAGCGTTCAATGTTGTCAGTGTAACTGAGTTCGAGCTTGTGTTTCAAGTACAGAGGATCTCTTTGCTGCCTAAAAGCTATCCAGGGAAAGATCTGTCCTTTCGTTCTGCTGTGCTTTCCGCTCGTATAGCCTTATTGTTGCATGGGTTGTTATCTAGTGGGACTTTGACCTTTATTTTCATAAAATACTGGGTCAGCTGGGATTTTATAGCGCCTGCTTTCTGCCGCCTTCAGTGAAAAAGACCTGGTAGCTGAAGGTGAACTGACATTGAGGGTTATTTCATTACCAGTGACTAGTTTGTAGTGTGAATGAGTTTTATCTATCTAGATGCAATGCTATTTATTTCCTGTTGCTTCTATTTCTGATGTAAATATAATACTCCTAATAAAAAAACCCCCACACCTAAAATAGCCTACCTCCAACCCAAGAACTTAGTGGAGTTATCAAAACATTTTGAGAACTGTTTTTTCTGAGCTTGGAATGTCACTGTCACTGTCTTGCTACTGCGAAATAAAGAAATTTTTGGTTTCAGTATTGAAAAACATGAAAGTTAAATCATGACTTTCTGGTTTTGCATGAAAAAAGTACTTTGGATAATACTGACTACTTCGTAGCTAAAGGGAAAATAAGTATTTCTCATTATCCGATCCATGCTGTCAGCTGCATGTTCTGCTGTCAGCTGCATGTTCTGCTGTCAGCTGCATGTTCTGCTGCCGCGAGTTTGTAATCAGAATTTTTGTTTTAGAAATGCTTCATGTTTCTGACTAGTTGTGTGCTATTCATGTAGAAGCAAATATTTCTAATAGTCTCTCTTTTTTATTATTATTTAAAAGAAAATCTCTACTTTGGACTGCTGCTGACATTGGATTAGGAATTCTGCTAAGTTGTTGAAAGTGAGTAATTTCAGAAAAGAAGCCATATCCTATGTCTGTTCAGGAAATTTAAAGATAATGATATCTGCAAAGACATAATTGTACTTAGACTTATTTGTTGCAGTCTCCCAAATGAACCAAGAAGAAGGTTCCATAACAGTTCTGAGGAGTTCTGTTTAGTCCAGCCACATGTGAGGAACCACATAATTAAAGAATATAAGGAGATCTGCAATGTATTTGAAATCAAATTGTCATCTACATGTTTCTTAGATTATCCTGATATGTCAGTCTCTTGATATACTTCAACAGTACTCTTGAATGCTTGGCTCCTGAAATGTGGAGGTACCAGGGTCCTTGAACTGCTGGCAAAGGCCAAGAAAGGTGTTGAGATTTTTCTTTTCCTCAGCAATACTCAATGGGTGACAAGCAGAATGCTCTGAACATCACCCAGCCTTTGGGAGGAACAGTACAAGTGCTTGGGAAAGCATTATCCTTATTGACATCTGGGAAGGGCTTTCTCAAGAACTGTTTTAAAAACAAACCAAAACCCCAAAGTGTAATAAAAACGGACACGGACAGCTTTTAATATAAAAACTTCATCCATAAGGCTGTGAGCAAATGTCCTCAAAAATAATGTTGTGACTAATAAAATTACCTGGTTATGCAATAATTTCTGTTTGGAGGAATCCCATTGTTCCTCTAACTTTTTTCCCCCTGTAGAATACCTACCATGGGTATATGCATTTGTTCCTAGGTCTTGTGAGAACAGTTAAATGTAGCAAACCTATTTTGGCTTTGTGGTCAAAAAATCAAAATAAATTCTGGCTTAATTGCCAGTTGTGAAGAAATGTGCAGAACATCTTGACACATGAAAATCCAGAAATGCATAAATGAATCAGAACAGAACTAACTTTCTTTCCAAAATGGGATAAATTTTGCATACCCTAAACCACCCATAAATTAGGCTTTTATTTAAGTTAGGTTCTCTTTAGAGGTAATTTGCAGCATGCCAAGGTGCACAGGAGGCACTCCAGGGATCAGTTAATTGGGCCATCTCTTTCTGAGTGAAAAGTGAGCCTGTGTGACTACTTGGTTATAACTGCCTGCTGTTTAGATAGCTGAAATTAGGTTAAAGGAAACCCACAGCAACTACTTGGATATCAACTCTGATTTCTAATCTTAGATTCCAGTGTTACTTGTAGGTGGAATATTAAAAGTATGAATGCGTTTTTTTAACTAAAGAAATAGTCAGATTAAATGATGTTCCATGGGCATGAAAATGGCGCGGGTTGTGTCCTTAACTATCACAGGCTTTGTAGCCAGTGATACTTGTGAAATAGTGTCTGAATAACAGCAAAAAGTGGTGTTAGTTGCTAGACAGGCTGTTTCATTACAATATTTTTTACTGTGGTATACATAAAGGAGTCTGTACATGCACAGTACAATTAAAAGTGAGATATTAACTCTCAGACTGTTCCAGAAATTAAATTATATTGAGGGGAGGCGTGTTGAGCTGTCCTTTGAGCTGGGTTTTCTAGGAAATATCTGTTGTTTGTCAGTTATAGAGGTGAGTAAACCAACAGGTTTCTTTGTCAAGCCGAGCATTTCAGTTCCCACTCTGACTTGTGCTCTGATTCGCACTAAAATTATTTGAAGAAATTTAGCCCCTCACTTAAGATGTAACTCTTGATATTTCAGGTAGGGAGGATTATGGCAGCCCTGCATGCCATCATCACAGGTCACAGCCATATCTAGAGCTTTGTCCAGCTTTCCTGTCTGAGGCTGTTCCACCTGAGATACCGTGAGCATGGTGTGTGTGCCTCTGCCAACTGGCATTTAACTAGCTCAGATTGCCTGTAGAAGCAAAGTGGCAAAAGTTTGTTATCAAAGTTCAGCCCTCTTCAGAATTTTTTTTCTTTTAATATTTTAAGCCTTATTGTAGCTTAACTGGCATTACTGTTTCACTTCCTGTGTTATCTCTGCTGGCCAGACTGAAGCTGGTCAAACTATCTGTGCCTTCAGCACGGCTTAACTTGCCAGGTGGATAAAGCTTCCATAAGCAGTAGGTGAGGATCTCTGACTTAGTCGTGTCCACGTGGAAAAATCTGCAGTTGTTTCAAGATGCACTAATTTCCGCTTATTTACCTGAACATGATGAAGTAGGGGAGTGGTGGTTTTCTATAAGGGAGTTCAGAAGCTGACAGTAGAGGAGAATAAAACCTTGACAGGTCAAGCCATGCAACTGCTCTTGCCACCTTCTCACAGGAATGGTTATTTTAGTAGTCTGGCTGAGTACACCTTATCGCTGTGAACCTTCCTGCTCTTTACAATAATCTCACTGTGCCTAATTGTTCAGCTTTCATTTATCCTCACTAATCTGTTCTTTAGGTAATTTCATATATATGTCTTGTTTGTAATGCTCTCTAAATTCTGGTTTTCATCCCTCAGTTACTAAAGAAAATACAATGGCTCGCACAAAAGACTTGCATTCAGCATACTCAAGCAGTGAAACTGTGTCTATCTCGCCTAATCCTCTCCTAGAAGGAAAACAGTAACATGGATACTGTCCTCTATGTTCTTAATCTTTTTCTTTTCATTTTTTTTAAGTAAAGACAACATTAACCTTTTGGAGAAGAACAAAATAAAACCAATCAGTAAAATATCTGCTACAGATTTAGCCACAGTGTTTTTTCTCGGTAATGAGATAAAAGTTAGGCAAAAGTTTGGACATCCATTTATTGCTTTTATTCTGTCTTCTGAGCTTGTGTTTGTATGTCTGGGAGTATGCACACTTAGAGTTTGTAGGTTTTGTTCATGAACCATCTTTAATGTTTTAAGGAACTCAGGTTATCCATATGATGAGGAACTTGTTCTATGGATCTGAGTCCATATCTGAGTAGGGGAGCTCTAAAGTGTTCAGGGAACTATGCTGGAGATGTTTAGATAAACGGTATAGTTGTAGTGGTGGCTACAAATAGAATTATTTGGTTTGGAAGAGAACTGGTAGCATTCAGAAATAAAATGCCTTAATTATTGAAAGATAATGAAGACTGAGAAGCACTGAAACAAGTAAAGAGGAAACATTAGCCTACTTGGAATAAAGTTTGCCTGCCTCAAAATTTGAGATTAATTAGGCACTAAGGCAAATCAATTGTTCTCTATTGCAGAGTATATAGCTCCCTCTTTAAGAAATGTTCCTTGCAAGACAATCTTGCATGATGAAAACTAACACCACATAGCTACTGGCCAAGACCAAAGACTTGATAACTAAGAATGTGGAAAACTGTATGCATGTCAGAGGATGGTGCTTGCCGAGGAGACTTCATGCTTCAGAATGTAAACTGCCCTCGGGTGAAGCTGGGGCAAGAATTCCCCAGAGTAGCTTTCCGAGGTCACATCCGCTCTCTTCCAAAACTGATGGAGATAACAAGCTCTTCCTGTGCAAGTAAGTCTGTTGGAAGCTGCTGGTATTGCTTATTAGCAGACAGAATATATCAGACAAAGCTTTTATTGCAGTGCAGTTTATATATTGTGCTGCAGTCTGGTCTGTTCTGTTTTGTCAAAGTACATTTGTGATTCTTCTGGAGGAAATGGTCATCTGCTATAGGTTTTACTTGTGAAATGGAAACAGAATATGGAAAGAAAGTAAGATGAACACTTTAATTTAGAACATGTCTGAGAAGTAGAAATTGCATTGAACGTGCAAGTGTGGTGAAGGTGATTTTTGGCTGTCATTTAGTTAGCTGTATTTAACATAGCAATGTAGCACCCTTCTTGAATCAGCACACATCTCTGCAGCACCCAGTTCTGCTTAGTGGTGAAGTGAAACTAGGGTGTCATTGTAAAGAACTTGCATATAAATTTACGCTCCTTCACTTCCTGTTGAAAGCGTACAGTGTTTGAGAGGGGCTTTAATGTGGCACTTCATTAGATTAGTAGGAAAGGCCCCTTTTATTTTTGCATTGTCTACAGTAATTCATAATCTGTATGTTATTACAGGATAATGGAGCTAGTGCTGTGAATATGGTAAAAAGCCAGTTGTAGTTCTCTATCATCTAGAGGAAGATGTGCCCTAACAACTGCAAAAACAATACTCTATTTCCAGTCACTAGTTCTACTAATGTTTCTATTGCAGTTTGCTTTGTTTGGGCTTCCTGTGTGCAGGAAGGTGTATAAAGCAAGCACACCAAGGGGTCAAATTTGGAAGGAAAATCTAATGGTGATGCTTGAACATACAAATTGAGAATGAGAGAGAAGATGGAAGCTCTTTGAGAGAGAGAGTTTCTGAAGAGACCAATTGTGAAAAATTCGCTGCTAATAAAATGAAGTTGCATCTGAAAAATAATATCAATTAAGTTGAAGATTCATCTTAAGTCACTGGTCTTTGTCAGACTCGTGGAGACGGCATGAAGTGATCTTTCTTAAATAAGGGTAGGGTATACCGATGATGGTAATGACAGACTTGGCATTTTGAAAGAGCGAAACAGTTGTCATACTATATCTGAGATTGAAAGTATGAGTTATCTTGGCAACAGTGTGATTTTATACATCAAAATTCTGTAAGCATTACAGGTAAGGGAATGCCCATTATATTGACTTGAGACAATAGTAAGATAAAGTTCCTGATGGAAGAACAAGGAAAACTAGGACAGCGAAGAATTGATTTAAAAATCACTGTGATTAAAAAAAAAAATCAGTCTGATATTTCAAACATTCAGTCACCAGAGCGAGTATACAGGATCCTATATAGTATATAGGATTTCCTACATAGTATATGGGCAATGAGGAAACAAATCAAAGTTGCTCATGACCCTACTGTGTTTGCTAAAGTGTAATGGTGAGAAGATACTGTAGAGACCAGTCTTGAAGAATCAAGTAGACTATTTCTGTTGCTGTTATCATCATTTGCACCATCATTGGTGTCCAATTTAATGAATAGAATGTATATGGCAGATAACTCCATTTCCTCAGCAAAAATCACAAATGTACTTTAACCACAACAAGAAGGCGGGACTGCAGCACAGCTTAGAGCACCGCAGCAAAATTGATCTGCTATAGTCCTGCTGCCAGCGTAGACTTAACAAATACAGCAAGCAGGGAGTTTTTGCAGATTTTTACCTTTGCTGAAGTTGATAAACATTTGATTTTGATGCTGTATGGTTAAGCTTACTGATGTTTTTCTAGTAAAAAATTTTACAATGTACAGCAAAGTGAGCATTTCTCACGTAGGTGGGATCAGCAAATAAGCTGAGCCCACTTGTTCAAGGCAGCTGCTAATTAACATTTTTGGGTTAGTTGTGTGAGAGCTGTGAGAAAGGCAATAGGCATGTAAACACAGCAGACTGCTCTCTACCTATATTTTTGATCAGCTGTTTACTTCCAGAAGCTTAAAAATCCCTCTGTTTTTTGTGAATATTGTTTTTCCAACAATTTTGTTCAAAGCACGTTCAGCAATTTCCAGCAAATTGTGCTGCTTTCCATGCATCCCTTCCCCTCAGTAAGAATAGTACTGAATGTTCTCATAATTTTTTGGCTTATAACAATTACTTTTGTAACAGTGCGGTGTGTGCTGATCCCTGTGTGTAGGGGAGGACTCTTCTGTTTGCCTGTTAAGTTCATATTGCAAGTTGATTCAGATTTCAGAGGGCACAGATATTTTCACTTCAATTATATTAAAATAATTTATTGTAGTATTGTTGAATTAATTACCTTAATAATTGAAAATATGTACAAAAAAATCCAGCTGTTTAATCTCTTGCTTTTGGTGTGTTCAGTGTACAATACTTCTTTAACTTGCAGTATTTTCATTTGGGATAATAATTTTTCTTTCATTTTTAATTTCTTTAGTGGTTACTTTTTTTGTAAATAGAAAAAAAAGTATTCCTTGGATTGATCCTTTCTTAAGGAGATGCTCTTGGAAATCTTTCATTTGTATTGGCTGAAAGAGTAGGGAGTGAAGAGGTACAGGCAGAAGAATTTTTGTTTGTTAAGCAGAGTGTAGTGGGAGACATAGGTCTGAGAACTTCTGAAGATGGAAATCAATTTAATCTCTTTTTTTTCTTCAAAGGTTATTTTAAACTATAGTGCCCTTGTTGTTTTTTTTTAAGTTACTAGTTGTTACACAAAGCTCTACTAATCTTCCATGTTATCATTTTTTTTTTAACATTGTTCACTGTGTATGTGAATGCTCTGCTTTTACTGTACTTGATGTTAGGTTTTAACTTTAAGAGGAGTCTGAAGAATGTTCAAAACACAGTAAGGGTAAAGGCATGATGAGTGTGTTTAATGTCTGTGATTAGTGGGCATAGTAAAAAACAAACAATAATAAAAAACAAGGGAGGGAGTGCTTTGGTATCTGTCTACTTGTATTGTACTAACAGAATCTAGTCTTTGAAGTGTTCAGTCTTACTAAATCTACCTAATCAATTTGGACATAACGCCTCAAAGGTTGCTCTTAGCATTAATAATGATTTCTAAGTGCATGAGAACTGTCTTATCACTTGTCACTATTCTATATAAGAAATAGTTATAGAAGTGAGCATTAGAGAATAAAGGCACATAAAGCCTTGTAGCTGTGACCCTACTTGTAAATTTTGCTTTGAGGTGACTGTTTATTCTATTTTAATGAGATAGAGGAGTAGAAATAGAAATAATTCTACCTTTAGAGTAACACCTCTGATAGTGCTAACGTTGCATAACTTTAGATACTAAAATAAACAAATTCAATTGACTAAATAAGTTTATTCCCTATGGATTTGTCAAGGTCTGTCTTTCTCTGCTTATTCAAAACCTGTTTCTTTTTTTCTTTGCAGGTCATGGCAACCATAAAGAAAACAGTCCTTTCCTAAACAGTACAGAAGCGGGCAAGGGAGGTGATTACTATGACAGAAATCTGGCCTTGTTTGAGGTAATTTCTAACTGGTTTTTATGTGATTTGTGATCTTCCAAAATGGGAGGGATTAAGCACATCTTTCTCCCTCACGTGCTTTTTTTGTGGATGTGTGTCTCTTGTCTGAGGTATCAGTAGGCAGAGGTACCCTGTGCGATGAAAAAGCTCAGATATTCTGATCAGTTTGGACTGTGGGGCAGAGAGAAGTGACTGTTTCCACGTGGAAAGAAGGAGGACCAGGTGCTCACACCAGAGGCTGGTTGGAGCCACACCAAGCCCAGCAGAACCCTCCTCGTCCCCACCTCACTGGCACTGCATTAAATGCCAATGTGTTGTGGCACGCTAAGACCTAGTTTCTCAAAAATGTTTTCAGAAGCTCAGGTGCTGGGAACTGGTGCAGAGGGACTTCGTGTGGCTTTCCAGCTGGGTTTCTGAGTTACAGCTTCACAGCAACATTGGTTATACATACCCCGTGTTTCCCATTCTGGGAGCTTGGTGTGGGGCAGCCTGAGCTGGCTCTGCACCCTGACGGGTTGGTACCTGCACAGTCTAGCAGTGTGGGAAAGAGCTTGGGTAAGTAGAATCAACCTGCTGCTGCACAGGCGCTCACCATGGAAAGGCTGCCACCATGTTTGCAGGCAGTGTGCTTGAGCTAAAAGACTTTGAGGCGCGTTCCCAGCTGTAGTATCTCCTCATTCCAAGACACAATAAATCTGTGATCAGGATAAACTCACTTGTAGGTTGTGGAGAGTTGGGTACTTGAGGCAGGCTGCTGCTTACTCACGTGCCTGCCTTTGCCATAAGCGATAGCACAGGACCACACCAGGTTTGCAGGCTCTTCTGTGGGACTAAATAGTGGGAGGAGCATCCTAGAGGCCATGCTGCTCAGCTGACTGAACAGGAGACACATACTGTCTTAACCTCTTTCTGTGAGGAATTGTAACCAGGTTTTTAAAGATGTGAACTACTTCAGGTCAGATCAGAGGAAGAAGTAAGAAAAGGGGTGCTTGGCTCATGGCATCCCCTTAGGGATGATCCCATTTGGCATCAGTTTCTGCATCAGGTGCAAAGCATATAACAGTAACAAACCTGCCAGAAACTGTCCATGGTGATACCTAAACATATGATAAAACTGCAGACAGCAAAGTTTTTCTCAATCAGTTTTTCCTGTGTGGAAAGTTGTTTCTCTTTACCATGTGTTACTTACTGTGCAGACATGTAAGAGGTTTTAATTTCAAAGAAAAGGGGGAAGGGAATGATTTTGTTCTGGTTCTTTTTTCCCCTTGATTTGATCCCTCTGCTTTGTTTGGCAACTTGACCTTTTTAAAAGTATGTCTGTTGATGTCAGTTGACATTAGAGATACATGCAAGGTACACATTCATTTTCTTACAGTGCCAAGGCTCAGACTTCTTTATTGCTGTAATTATGCTTTTTAGCACCTAAGGAGAAGGATGCAGTGCAGACCTTTTGGTATAGCCTTTTGCTGTCAGAGTTGCCATCCTTTCAGAAAATTAAATCCTCTAATCAGTGGTTCAGGCACAATGAAATAGTCTGTCATTCCCTGGATGATTTTCCTGGTGTGTTCCCTGGTAGCCTCAGGCATTCCAAGGAAGGCAGGACCCCAGTCTCTCTTCATAAATGCTGTGAACTGGAGAAGTTGAGTAGTTGTCTTTTTCCACAGGAAGAACTTGATATACGACCAAAAGTGTCATCTCTCCTTGGCAAGTTGGTCAATTACACAAATCTTACCCAAGGTGTTAAGGAACATGAAGAAGCAGAAAGTACTGATGGATCGAAGAAGAAAGTATCAAAAGTAAGTAAAGATTCTCTCCATGGCCAGCTGATGAATGGGATGATTCCTTATGTGATTTCTGGGGAGCTGTGCTGCTTTCTGCTTTTTCATTACCTCTGTTAGGAGCCATGACAGTGTTGCAAAGAAATGACATAGAACTCTGTAGGGAACCAGAGGTTACCAAAGAATTGGGGCAGATGTAGTGGTTAAGCACTGCACACTACAGTGCAATTCCCTTCACTTGGTGTGGATTTAGATAAGAAGGGGATATGAATAAACAACAAAACATCTCCCCTCCCCCCCAGCTTCTTCCTAGTGCTGTTTTAGCTGTCCGGTGCTATCTAACACATCTCTACAAGCCTGGTAGGTATGACACAGGATTTGAAGGAGGCAACACCCTTCTACAGTGCTGGGTGGAGGTCAGATTGAACACCCTGGGGCAGCTCAGGAGTCATTCTGGTGTTAGGCACTTAGGCAACTGAATTCTGCCCCAAAGGATCTGCATTTAGATGGTTTGCCCATTTGGGCCAGCCTTGTAATGACTAAATAGCAGTTGAGGCTTGATTGTTGGTAGTTAGATTTCTATCAGGAAGGGAGTATTTAACTGCTCCTCTTCTCCTCTGGCAATCCCTCTGCAGGTGTTTTGGTTAATGCTACACCTGCAAGTGGTGTGGTTGCATTTTATGGCTCTTGCAGGCCTGTCAGTTTGCTTGTAAATTCTTTCAAAAGAAAGGTTTTCAGAAAGCTAAGATAGCACTTGAATTCTGCAGATCTAATAGCACTGCCCTGTCAAAGTCTGAGCCATTTCAGAAAGAGATGGCAGTGATAGTGTTGAAAATCAGCAGTGTTCTCACAGAACATGCATGTTACCCCATGCTGAACACCCTTGCTCACGCTCCAGCTCCTTACTCTGCACAGTTTTACACTGGGGTTAACAAAGTTGTTTAGTCAGCATGAAGCTTAAAATTCAATTTCGTCCAACACCACATGCACTAAAGTGCTGCAGTATTGTGGTCAATATCATCACAAGACAGAACGAAGGTCATCTGGGTGCAAGAACTGCATTCTGGTACTATAAGTTGACATTAAAAAAGTGTGGTGTTAATATTTTTACATCTAGATATGATTTCTATAAGTGCTTGTGTATTTTCAAGCTGTTTACTGCCATAAAAAAAAGACTGTTGTCCTTGTTAAAGCTTTGCTTCTAGGGCAGAATAGAGTTTGGGCTTAATAACTGGGTTGTCCTGAATTATGTTTTCCCATGTCCCAAAAATGTGTTTTTGCAGACTTCTCAGATGTTTTCTGTAAATGGGTTTGGTAACCACTCCAAAAGTGACAGTATCATCCTGCATTAATATCTCAGTATTTCCTGTGTAAACACTGCAGTGTCCTTAAGGGAGTCTTAGCCTCCATGTCTGTCTCTGGGATAAATTACATCAGCTGCAATATCATAACGACAGTTTATATTGCCATGAGCAATATAAAATTTTAAACATCTTGCAGAATATAAGACAATTGAATATTAACTTGGCCAATAATTACAACCATTACACCTAGAAAATTCAAAAGCAGTAACTACAAGGCTATGGATTGAAGGTGTTCAGAAACTGTGCAAATGGGATTTTTCTACACATTTCGTTTTAATCATCTTCAAAGTATAAATCACTGTGCTGCTGTTACTTAATCCTTCCCATTTGAGCATGAGTACAGAAGTGTGGTAGTCCACCTAGCCCCTCAGCAGGTCTGTGTAAGGGCCAGCATTGTGAATCTGCCTATTGCTAAATCCTGTACTGGATGTGCTCAGCAAACATGTACCCAGCCAGTGTGACAAAGAGCAACCTGCCTGTCACTCACTGGAATTGGCATCTCATAGACAAGAACTGGAGCAAGGCTGATGAGCAGGTTGTAGATCTGATATTCAGAAGTGAACTGAGGAAAGCAATCCTTTCACTAAGTGTTTGTAATTCTCTGAGCAGGTAAGACAGGTCTCTCAGTGAATACCTTTCAGTGACCTAGCACACCCCCGCCCACCAAATCAGATCCTTTTAAATTCATTTCATTTCAGTGCAAAACATCTTGATATGAACATATTATCCTGTTTCAGCATCCCCACTAAATAGTTTTGATAGTAGCATTCTGTGTTAGGTACACATCAGGTACAATTGACACAACTCCATGTAATTAAGGTAGAAATGGGGTTGCTTTTTCTTTTCTAAATACAGTCATATAATAAAGCACTTAATAGTCACAGTGCTACAGAAATATCCCCTTCTCATGATGGAAAAAATTAGATCAACTATTTTAGTCCATGTATATTTAATAAGGCAGTTAATTTCTGTGCTGTCTGTCTTCATGCTACAGAGCAACTATAAGAGCTGTCATTGCTGATCAATGTCCCTGAGCCCTGCAGCCAAGTGCTTTAATAACCTATCATACTGGCACAAAGGAAATAGTGTCCTTCAGACTCAGATCAATATTTATATAAATTATGTGTCTGCAGCTGATGAGAGTGAACAGAAACATGATCTGCATCGCTGAAATAGCGACTGTTTTCGAGATTTTTCTATCCCTTCTTGGTTGTTCTAAAACAAGTGTTCTTCAAAACGTCTCTGTGTTTTATTTCCTTTATTCAGCATGAGGTGTTATATTTTTTCATTTGGTTGCTGTTGAGGCTGAACATAATAATACCCTTCTTGTTTCAGGTTGTATTCCGTTTAGTCTTCAGCACTGGTTTAGTATCACTTAGTGGTGGTCAGATGCTATAAAAAAGGGTCAAGTCACTGCAGATTACTGGTGTTAAATATTTCTGTGAACAAGCTGGTTCAAGTAGCAGTTGTGGATCATTCTTTCTTACAATTATTTTTTTGCCACAGGGTAAGACAATCTAGACTAAACTTTTATGCCCAAGATACACTTAGTAATACTGTGGCTTGGGTTTTGGCTGTGGGCTGACACTTAGGCATTTCCTAGGCTGCTCTGCTCTTCAGTGGTCTCACAACTATACAACTAATGCACAATTTCTCTTCCTCTGTGGCTGAAGTGGGCTTGTAACTTGATAGGTGTAAGAGGTCACTTAAGAGAGAGAGGGAGAAGATAATGGAACAGTGGAGCAAAGCTGCAGGGACATAGGGCAGAAAAGAGGAAAGAGCTGAGCTAAAGTGAATTCTTATGCAAAGGAAGCAGGTGTTGGGAAGTGTGTGAAGGGTAGGCTGAAAAGTCACCTGCTTCATTGTTTGGAAGACTGTCATGTAGAATACATAGAATTGCTTCTTCTGTGTAGGAGCAACAGGTTTCTTTCCTTTTCTCAGATGCCAGTTTTGACAAAATGTTTAAGTCCTTTATCTCTGACATACCCACACATCTGATAAATTCACGTGATGCTGGCTGCTGCGTTCAGAGATGATGTGAGAGGAGGGACTGACGGATGAATGGTCAGATAGATGATAAAATTATGTGGAATGTGTTCTTGAGAGGCAAAGCGTGCATTAATGTAAGAATGGGAAGCCCCTGTGCTGGGCAAAATCTGCCAGTGCCTAGCAATATTTAGTCATTTCTCAGTTAATGTTTATGCAGTTGAAGACACAGTGTGAATCAGATGAAGGTGTTGGAATCAGAAGTATCTAAACCTCCCCATCCTTGAGGAAACAGGTACACTATAAATAATACCCTGTGAAGATTCTCCTCCACAACAGCACTGGAGCAACTCAACAGTAAAAAAATCCTTACTTTGCCCTGATCAGGACACTTACATACAAGTGTCCTTTCTGTTACTATCAGAAGACAACAATTCCTTTTGTCTTTATACATAATCCTGATAAAGCTGATCAGATTAGTTCTTTAAGGATGGTAATTTTTATACAATGGCAGGTTATGGTTTAGGGAATTTTTTTCTTGTGTACTATGGCACTGGAACAGCTGAAGAACAGGTCTGGCCCCATGTTGGTAGGTCTCATAGGGTTACTTCATTGCAAACCCTCAACACGTGATTCTGTTGCCTGCTTTACTTCAGGAGGTTCACACGAGTTGTAGTGTGTATGAGGTTGATCTGTTTTAGCTTTAGTCACACAAGGAATTCAAAGCTGACTTAAAAAAATTCAGTCAGCAATTCCTGGCATTTCTAACAAAGAATGATACAGATCATGCTCTTGGGCACAGTTTTCTTTCATCTCTGTCAGGGCAGATTCCTAATGCAGACGAGAAAATTCTGAATTGTAACATGTCATTGCAAGTCGAAGCACTAAATTCCTAGGCTTCTTATTTTGACCTGATGATCTTATAAACATTTAATTCTTCTAGGATTTTGCTTTGTGTACTGAATACACTATTGACTTACCCTAGGTAAAGGTTTTGACAGCCATTTTATCACTTTAAGAGTAATGTGCATGTCTTTAGTCATTAATCCAAAGCAATAGTAATTATTTGTTTAAAAAGGTACATGTGACCTGTTTGTTTTTGCATTTAGCTAATGCTGTGTGGAGTCAAATTTGAATAAGTGCTGTCACCTCCCTTTAATATCCTTATCATTTAAATGATTGTTCAAGAGTTTCTTTAAATGTTGTCTATCTATAATATATTTTGTAATTCAGGTTTATAGAAGGGAGTATAAAAAGGGATGAGCCTTTTAGAAGTTAGACTCCACTCCCCCTATGTTATAGAATTCAATATAATTTTAAATGCAAATGAAAACCTCAGAAGGCAGAAGTAATGAAATATCTTGGCAGGAAGCCACAGAGATTTGGGACTCTGAAATGCTGATGGTGCCAGTGTGCCAATGTGGCAAACACTTTTTTATTCCTTGAAATGAAGCCCTTACCAGTGGCACTGTGATGTCAGTATTTTGGATCTGACTATCCTTTGACAATAACTATTTGGGCAAAGGAGAATTCTGCAGGATGCTATGTTGAATGCCATCCATTCACTTCCTGTGAAGTCACGTAACTAACCTGTATTTTCTCAGTTGCTGTCAAAAATAATTCAGAGTCTAATGCTGACATTAAACATAAGAAAAGGCAGAACTATTAGTTTTACATGGAATACATAAAATGGAAGAAAATACATTATGCATGTCTCCAGATTGCTTCCAAATATTTTCTAGTTGTAGCATCGTAAAAGTGTGTTTTCCATGGAACTAATTTATAAACTGGGGAGTAGGGTAGGATCAGTCTTACTCAGAATCTGCAGCATTTGACAGGTTTCATACTTGAATATCTGTGGATCTACAATAAAACAAATAAATATATTTTTTGTTGTTAGTAATTGGTGTTAAATGCTAAAGGGTAATTACTTAAAATGTGAAGATGTGATAGGGTCAGGATTTTGCTCAAAAATTCATGATTTTGGAATTTGCTTTGTGTTTTGTGGAAGTCCAGCACAACAGTATTTGAGTGTGTCTACCTTATGTTTCCCAGGTTTCTACCATTTAAAAAACTGAACTTCTAGGCTTTCTTGGTTATCTGTGCTTTGAATAATTTCAGTTAATGAACATAAACTTTTTTTTTTTCAGTCACCCAGCATGGGCACCCTGATGGGGGTGTATTTACCATGCATGCAGAATATCTTTGGGGTTATTCTCTTCCTTCGACTGACTTGGATGGTGGGAATGGCTGGAGTCCTTCAGTCTTTCCTGATTGTATTGCTTTGCTGCTGTTGTGTAAGTATTTAGGTAGAATAATGCATGTGACATAACCTCTGTGAAACTATTGAGAAACTTGGAGGGGCAGCACTGTAGATGCTTGTGGAAAGAGAAGCCAGATTTTTGCCAGACACACTTCCCTGATGTTCATAGCCGTGGGATTTTTTTTTTTTTGCTAGTACTTCTAAACCGACAAACTTTATCCAATGTAGATACAGTCTTATAAATTGTGTTTCTTCAGCACACAACTGTTTTCCATGCCAGTCCCAGGTGGTGGCTGCCTGCTTTGCTGAACTAGCCCTTGTTGGAATTGCAGTTCTGCAGATGGAGGGACACCTGCGCTCTCTTGCTTTGTCTGCAGACACCCACTGTTTGACCTGATAAAGCAGTGGCCATCCCTCAAACAGAAGTCTCAACAGCTCGATGATTAAATTCCTCCTGCCCTTGTTTTTTTTTCTTTTAGATAATGACAGGCAGAATAAATAGAAATAATGTATCCTCTATGCAGTGGCAGCTTTATTTTATCAAGAAATAAGTTAT
Organism: Neopelma chrysocephalum; assembly: GCF_003984885.1. Classification (NCBI taxonomy): domain Eukaryota; kingdom Metazoa; phylum Chordata; class Aves; order Passeriformes; family Pipridae; genus Neopelma; species Neopelma chrysocephalum. Next base: position 2,335,144 of record NW_020897787.1, read on the forward strand.
GTTTTAAAAAATGTTGTTGACATAATTGCTTCCTTTTCCCTGTTTTCCCTAGACTATGTTGACAACCATATCAATGAGTGCTATTGCCACAAATGGTGTTGTTCCAGGTAAGTGTAGTTAGCGAATCTCATTTGTGCTAAAAAAAGAAAAAAACCCCAAAACCTGAGTTGCTATAAGCTGTTAACATGGTTTTATTCCAGAAAAAATTGCTTAATCCAGGATACAAAGCCAGAATTCCTATCTAGTATTTCTTCTTAGTGTCAATAAGGCTAAAGATTAGCTTATTTGATTTTTACCTCTGTGCTAACAAAACACATACTTAATTGAATCTCAAAATAGCAGATACACAGTATAAAAATCTGTTGTATTCTTGTTCTGAATATTTAAAAACTTAATAAATCACAATTTTACTCTTACTTTTCTTGTTTCATAGCTGGTGGCTCCTATTTCATGATATCTAGATCATTGGGGCCAGAGTTTGGTGGAGCTGTAGGGCTGTGCTTCTATTTGGGAACAACATTTGCGGGAGCAATGTATATCCTTGGTGCCATTGAGATTTTATTGGTGAGTAGTACCGGAGTAGTCCTGCTTTAAAGACAAATAACATATAGAAAGTACCCCAGTATTCTTGTCCCATATTTGTGTACACATTTACAGGAAGAGACTAGAGGGTCTCCAGTTTCGTGGTGTCCAATTCTGTACCATTAGTGCTTCCCTTTGGAAGCTGCATGCTCTGTGGGTGTCCAGACAGGAAGCTCTTCTGACAACACAGGTGGAAGTATGACTTAATCCAAGACTCGTGCTCATGATTGATAAAGTTGGCTCAGTTGTTCTACTGACGTAGAATGGGCTGTTATCTCTTGACTTTTCCTGCCAAGATGAAGATTCCCAGTGAAGAGCATGTTGTAAAATGGAAAGTGATTTACGATGCCAGTATAGGTACATGATCCCGGACAGAATTCTCTTTCAATGTTTCTTCAGCTTGCTTTTGCTTTCTCATTTCAGACATATATTGTGCCACAAGCAGCAATTTTTCATCCATCCGGTGCCCACGATGCTTCCAGTGCCATGCTAAATAACATGAGGGTGTATGGCACTGTATTCCTCATCTTAATGGCAGTGGTGGTCTTTGTAGGTGTCAAATATGTAAACAAATTTGCTTCCCTCTTCTTGGCCTGCGTAGTAATATCCATACTGTCTATTTATGCTGGAGCTATCAAGTCCATCTTTGATCCACCTGAATTTCCGTGAGTAGCATTTCTGGATGTGGGTATAGCTTTGCCTATGGGTCTGGAAGTTGGGGTTTAATGGTGGGTTACTTACAGCTTGTGCCTAATACATTGTTAAAGCTACCTCTTTTGTGAATTACTTCCAACATTTTTAGCTGTGAGAAACAGGGCACCTCTTAGGAATGTGAGGCCATGGTCAGGCCCTGGTCTGGGAGCAGGCTGGTCTGCCACATGAGGAGCCCTGCTCTGCACACAGCCATATGCTCCTTGGCATGACGGCAGTTAAACATGAAATACAGCTTCTTAAATTCAGAGCTGGAGCAGCAATAATGTGGAAACGTGTTTACCAGGAATGCAAACAGTGTTTTCTGATACTGCTGACAAGAGATGAATAGAAAGGAAATAGAGGAGTTGAATCTGTATAATTATTCACCTTTGAAAGTGCTGTGACCATAACTAAATACTTGCAACGCTCAAGTGCTCCCTTTGGATATTTAGGGCCCAATGATTATAGTGTTTTAAAACAGTGAAGGTTTACATCAGTAAAAGTAAAACAGTGTCTCTGCCTCCCCCTCATTATCTCTTGGATTATTCTTGCATGTTTTCCCTATCTTTCTTCCTTCAGCTGTATTCTTTTTTTTTTTTTTTTCAAGTCAGTAGATAGTGTATTTATTTTTAATTCTGGAGGGGAAGGCTTCTCTGAAGTTACAGTTCATGGGCCTGCAAAAGTGGCCCTGTCTCTTTTATTTTGCTGGCTTCAGTGATCGGTAAGACCTGTGAAACAATTAAACGTACTAAAATGGAAGAAACTTTTTTCTTTTCCTGTGGGTGTTTTCTGACACTGGAAAGAGAAACTGAATGAACTTCTGGCAGCAGCAAGCTGTTATGTTGGATCACTGTGTCTTGTGGAACTGTCTTTGGAGAAGTAGATTAAAATTTTTTCAGTGCTGAAATAAGTGATGTTTATGGTGAGGTGAAATACAACAAGCACTGGAGGATTTTAGCAGTTATGCACAGTATCTTCTGGCAAGAAGACCCTTACTTATTGTGATTGAAATGTATGTTCCTAATTGTGAAGCTAAAATGTCAAGGGTCATTCAAGTGCTACTATACAGAAACTGGGATAATGAGATTCCAAATATATTTAAATAATTTGCATTCTAGTGCTTTTTAAATTTCTTCCCCTTTAGTAGTTCTTTTAACAAAAAATGCCCTCCCCCCCAAAAAAAAGCCAACACACCAAAAAAAACCCAAACGAACAAACAAAAAACGCAAAACCCCCACAACTTAAGCGGCCTAATCTTCTCTTTTCATTGTTTAAGGTAAATTGACCAAATTCAATAAATCACATTGATGTAGCTTTTTATACCTCTCCCAAAACTGTTGAAAAAGTAGCTTTATACCTCTGACCCTTAAAGGGAACAGACAGTCTTTGTCCTGCTACCACCATCCTTTTGAAGGTAAGAAATGATGTAGCAGACTAGAGTAACTTGAAGCTTCCACGATATGAAAGAACTATGGGGAAGGGTGGATTTAATTTTCCTGGTAACATACAATAACCCTGGTGTTCATGTTTCCCTTCCAGGATTTGCATGTTGGGCAACAGGACTTTGTCAAGAGATCACTTTGATGTTTGTGCCAAAACCATAGTTAAGGATAACATAACTGTGGCCTCTAAGCTTTGGGAGCTTTTCTGCCACACTACAAACTTAACTGAAGAACACTGCGATGAATATTTCCTAATGAATAATGTCTCTGAGATAGCAGGAATTCCGGGAGCTGCTAGTGGCATTTTAATAGGTATAGTAGAATATTTTTTTTCCCTTAAAGAGGAGGCATGCTGAGGAATTGAAACGGGTTGAACTCTTCCCTGCTGGTTAAGAAAGAGGGACTGAAGAAATGTAATGACATTGAAGAAAATTATCTTCAATAAAAAAACCCCAAATCTTATAATCTTTAAAAAGAGGAGAGGGCACTTTTGTCCTGATACAGTACTTGTCTGCTGTAAAATTGATTAAATTTGCCTTGTACATCTCATAATTTCATCAGGAAGTCAGCTATAATTATAAATTATACTAACATGAGTAAGTTATTAAAATTTTTCAGAAGTCTGCATAGTGACAACTCTCCATTTAGACATTAAGATTATGTCCTGAAAGATAAGAGTACTTGTATAGAAATAGTATGTCTCCTGCTTTGCCCACTCTTGAATATAATATCATTGAAAAGTGTTCATTATTGAAAAAATCTCCAGGGAACAGCTGCTTTGTGCAGGTGCTGAATGCTGAAGGTTCCCATTTTCACAGAAACCAGCATTCTAGTTTCTAAAATGCCAAACGTGCAATTGTGTAATTCTTTCACTGACTGAAGAGCAAATCCGTTCCTGTCTAGAGAGCTGCTCAATATTGCTGCTTTGCATTCTCTGAGCTACTGTGTGTGGTATGGCGGTTCGTAAATATATTCAGTATTTCCTTGGGTTAAAATAGGTATGAAGTTAAAAGAATGTTACATTTAGTAATAATAAAGGATAAGTTGCTTAGACTTCAGTAGGCTATTGATACATATTTGTGTTTTTTTGATACAGATTCCTTTGAAAACACGCAGTATAAATTTTCTTTCATGTAACTTGTATACGTCTTCATTTGTGTTGATCACTGAACTGCATTTGTAATCCTCAGTTGTAGACCCATTACAATGAGAACAAAATATAATGAGTTTGAACTGAAATGTGCTTTTCTTTTCTGTGGTGTGATAATAACCTTGAAGACAACTTATGGAGCAATTATTTGGAGAAAGGAGAGATCCTAGAGAAAGCACATCACCCATCTGTTGATGTAGCAGGCCAGAAAAACAACCTGCACCTGTACGTGCTTTCAGATATTGCTACTTCCTTCATGGTGCTGGTTGGCATCTTCTTCCCTTCAGTGACTGGTGAGAATGCTGGGATAAGAGGGCATCATGAGGCTTTGAGCTTCTTCCTGCCCTGTGATCTTACATCCAAATGTACTTTCAGGTATCATGGCTGGTTCAAACAGATCAGGGGACCTCAAAGATGCACAGAAATCCATTCCCGTTGGAACAATTCTTGCCATTGTCACCACATCACTAGTCTGTATCCTTTTATAATTAGTAGAGTGCTGCTACAGTGTATATGCGTTCAGGTCACCAAATTATCAGTGTGAGTATGACTTGCAGAAAAAAAAAAACCCCAAACAACAAAACAACAGTCCATTAGGCTGAAAGCATTGGAATTATTAACCTGTTATTTTCCGTCCCGCTTTTTGTGGTGGGTTCTGTTGTTTTGCATTTCCATTGCTGTTCTTTGCTACACAGTGATCTACAGCTTTTCAGGCCTTTTATTTGAAGTGACTTTAAGGAGTATAGGTTGTCTTGAACATTTTAGGACAAGATAAACTGGAGTTAGAAATGAAACTAGACGTTTCCGAGGTTTTTTTCAGCTCTTGGGCTTAGAACCACAAGGGCTTTGCTTAGGAAAGACTGTCTTCATCTCTGTTCTCCTGCTAAAGAGATTAAACCAAGGTCTTTCAGCTTCATCTAACTCTTGATGTCCTAAATGACAATTTTTCAACATAAGAGAGTAAAAAGAAAAAAAGGAAAGTCAAAAGAGCTTTCTGAATAAATCCCACCCAAAGGGCAGCTGGCTGAGATGGTGACTTTCCTGGAAATTCTGCTGTTCCATTCCTGTTTTTTGCCAAACCTTGCCTAACTGTAAATCAGGATCCCAGCTTGCTTGTCCCAGCTTCTTAGGAGCACAGCCTTCCCCAGTTATTTTGGGAACTGGCCCTGTACGAAGAAGTCAGCATTTCCTGTGAACATAATAAATATTAAACCAGGTCACAGATAACGCCCAACTCTGTTGGCAGTTTCGAACTGACTCAGTAACTGATGTGTCGGTTTCATACGCCACCCTGTGGGAGTCTCACACCGTGGTTTTTAGGAGGGAGCCACGTTTCCCCTTTTATTACACTTTGTAATTTACAGTTGCATGTCAGGGGTAGAACTTAGGATTTAACCATTCATGTGAACTTAATTCACAAGATCAAAAACTTTATGGATTGCCAGATCCAAAAAACCTGAGGTATTTTGTCCTGCACAGTGCAGAAGCAGTACAGTTTACTAACAAACCTCATAGTCAAAGACCTACTGGTGATGTGAATGCTATCAGAGGCCACAGATAGGAATATGCAAGGTAACAGGTTGCTGTATGTTCAAAATATCTTCAGACACAGGGAAAGGAGGGAGAAAAGAAAGATAGTTTTAATATCAGCTTCTATACTAGCAGAAGATTAAATTGACATTTTAGTATAAAAATGCTTCATTTGATTTTGTTTCCTTTATCAGAACATTTAAAACTGTTTTAAAAAACTGAAACTTAGAAGAACAACTTTGTTACTTTAACATAAGAAACTTTTTGTGAGCTGTGAGACATTAATTTGCTCACAGCTGTATGATGTACTTGTGGAGGTGCTGCAGTGCAAATGCTGTGGGACGGAGGCACGTACTCTCCTTTCCATGACACTTTCTATGGAGGTTTTCTTCTGCCACATCTTAAGAAATCTTACTTCCTTAGCGCACACTGTCCTCAAGACTTCAGTTGTGTATTATTATTTGGAGCCTGCATAGAAGGTGTTGTCCTGAGAGATAAGTAAGTTGTACTGCTTTAATTTCTTTTTCTTTTTTGCAGAGTAAGTGTTCTTTTCCATCTTGCCTCCTCCTTCCCCCTACAAATCTCCCTGCCCTTAGTTTTTTTTGGCTTTTACTTATGGGTGCCTTTTAAAACCATATTTGTATGTAAATTGTAATCAATGTTTTGGGAATCTACATGTATTTGATTTGATGTTTTCTGGTGTGGTTTCCTCAGATTTTCCATCCTGTGTCTTAATTCTTGCATTTCTCTAGGTGAAAGTGAGAAATAATGTGGTGATAATACAAGAATTTTAAAATATATATAATGAAAAGAAAGTTTTCAAACTGTTGGAATCAGGCTGCAGACACTTCCTATATGTGTCTCAAAAGTAACTCAGTTTGTTTACTACTTTCTATTTTTCCTGATCAAGAAAATAGTATTTAATAGTATTTAATAATATTTATATGACATCTTAAAACTGACCCAAAAAGCCAAACCTGAGTCTCAGCTGAATGCTCCCTGTCCCTCTCTGCAGGTATGGTGATGCGGTGAACAAGAACTTGGTGGTGGGTACCCTGTCATGGCCCTCACCGTGGGTCATTGTGATAGGATCCTTCTTCTCCACCTGTGGGGCAGGTCTGCAGAGCCTCACTGGAGCCCCCCGGCTGCTGCAAGCCATAGCCAAGGACAACATCATCCCTTTCCTGTGGGTTCGTACATCTTAAAAACGCATTCTGTACATACTGCCTAACCAGCTGCTTGACTTTATGCTCTTGGAAATCAGATTTGTTTTCCCTAGTTTGCCCAGCACTGAAGTGAGGGTCAATTTTTTTTCATTTTGATGCTTTTCTTCTTTTGTTAAAAACTAGGAATACTGTTAAGGAGTTTGATTAGATGTTATGTGGTAATTTTATCAAGAAGTTGAATATCTAATTCAATGAAGCACAAAAGGACATTAGAATAACTTGACTCCTTGCTCTAGAGAAGGAATTATGTAGGAAAATTACTACTGTTTTTAAAAATGTAATCTGCTTTTTTTCCATTACAGCCTTATGAAATACTTGGCAGATATGCTTAATGTTTCTGTTTTTCAGATCTTTGGTCATGGAAAAGCAAATGGTGAACCGACATGGGCTCTTCTGTTAACAGCATTGATTGCTGAGCTGGGAATCCTGATTGCTTCACTTGACATGGTGGCTCCAATTCTCTCAATGTAAGAAACAGGCTGGTTGCTGTTAAGGGAGGGGTGGGATTAAGAATACTCTTTTGAATTTTGCTAGTTTGATTGTCTTTCAGAACCATAGCTTTAACCGTAAAGCAAATTACTGGAGTCTGAGTTCCACTTTCATTATTTCTATGAATCCTCTGACTTCAGACTTTTCATATACATTTGTTTCTGCTGTGGAGTATTCTGTGAATAGTCAAGTTTTTAGTACATTTTATTTGGTTTGGGAAAACAGTTTTATCACAGAGCAAAGACAGCATTGATGATGTGAATAGATCTAACTTGATCTAATTAAAAAATTGTTCTGACTACTTTATACTGATAGTCCAGACTAATAAAAATCACAGGCACATGTGACAGAGCAGCTGGATTTTGACTGTAAATTAGTTGTAATTGTGTGCGAAGAATCTCTAAATGTGTGTTCTAAAAGGTTTTGCACTTTTTTTGCTTTTCAGGTTTTTCTTGATGTGTTACCTCTTTGTTAATCTGGCATGTGCAGTACAGACACTTCTGCGAACTCCAAACTGGCGGCCTCGCTTCAAATACTATCACTGGTAAGCAAAAGGCCAAGCCTGTAATCTGCAGTGAGGCCTTGAGAAGAACCCTCTCCGTGAGGGCAGTGGGCAGTACATTGATACGATATTCTTAGTGGACCAGACCCAGATGTGTAATGGCATGAGAGTTTAATTTCAACAGCAGGATACTAAAACTAATGGGGACTGGGGAGATCCCTTGGAATCTTTACTTTCACTGTCAGTTTAGAATAGACAGTTTAAAGAAAAAAGAGCAAGAGTGTAATTTGTTTTTAAGTTTTTTCTGCCCCACTAATTAGTAATACCTTTGCTTTTTTCTTTAGGGCCCTCTCATTTTTAGGCATGAGTATTTGCCTGGCACTGATGTTCATTTCTTCTTGGTATTATGCTTTGGTAGCAATGCTTATTGCAGGCATGATTTACAAGTACATTGAATACCAAGGGTAAGTATTAACTGGATAAAAATGGGTAGGAAGGGAGATTGGATCTATTTTGTAATGAATTATCTCTAGTGTTCACATTTGGAGAAGGCACTGTACAGAGATAACTTGAAGGCATTCCTTATTAGTTCATGTTTTTTAATTGTTTTACTGTATCAGTGCTAAACAAAAGCCCCTGAAGTGCTTTGTAGTTAAACCTCTAAAGGTGCTTGATGAAACTTGAGTCACAGAAAGCAGAAAACTAGTTGGGGTTTATTTTCCTACTATCTGTGGCACATGATTGCTTCAGGCCCAGAACAGCTGATGGCAATATCTAATTCCAATTTATCTGGTGCAAAGGTCTGTCAAGAACAGTCCTTGAAAAGCTTAATCTACAGATAGGGTTGCCTGAGACTGATAATGTTGGATGCTGTAGTATGGCTGTATAAATTAATTTGGTTTAATGACTCAACCAGGTATTCTGAAGTGCTGGATGTTTGTATATGCTTGGGAAGCTTCGTCCATAGTGAAGTGTTGATTACAAATTAAGCCCAGAATGGTGGTGTTGTCATATGTATTTGACTGAAACATTTGCATTTTTCTCATGTGACATCAGACATTCATGTACAAATGATAAATATACATGCGATGTGTGCTATGTATCATGTTACTAAACTCATTTTAAGATACTGGTGTGTCTATAACCTGACTGTAGGCATGCAGTTAAATGCTCACGGAACCACATGTTGGCTAAACTGTGTGTTCTTCACAGTGCAGAGAAGGAGTGGGGTGATGGTATCCGGGGCCTTTCGCTCAGCGCGGCAAGATATGCCTTACTCAGACTGGAGGAGGGCCCTCCACACACGAAGAACTGGAGGTACTCATCTCAGACTGATAAAATGCACTGTCATGGTTATCTACTTACACTTAAGGAATTAAACTGAACTCTTAACAAGATGCTTTTGGTCTGTATGAATGAATTTAAATGCCCAGAATGTTAAAAAAAGAAGAGTTGACTCTGCAGTAAGCTGCCTCGTCACTGGCAAGCCCTACTGTATGGGCCCTGTATGGGCAGACCTTTCATGCCCTTTGGATCTTTAGTTGGACTCAAAATTGGTGAATTCAGAAGTGGAACCTGGGGAAACTGTGGAGTCTGTGAGTTCAGAGGTCCAGAGGTCAAGAAACTGAAGCAGTGACCAACATTATTCCCTCTGACTTTATGTGTTGAAAACAGATTAAGTGGGCAAGAACCCTCCTCTCGGTTGGGCATCACACAACTCCTGTGTTCTGAACAAGAGGACTAGGAATCTACCCGAGACAGAGTTTTATAGATATTTTTATACTCGCTCAGCCATAACTTAAGACAGGAAATAATTTAATTTCTATGTAGCAACACCTTAAGGGACAGAAGGCAGGTGGGATCTGTGTTGGGATGAAAATATTCATGTTTTCCATGTGCCAGGTTTCTGAATACAGAATACAAATATTTTCTTGGCACAAGTATCCAGATAGATCTGGGAGAACAGCCTTAAAGTATGAACACATATTGTGTGCTCTAACAGTACTTAAAAGAGCCTTGAAAAACAAGCCTGTGAATAAAATGCTAATGCAAGCTTCTTAACCTCGATATATCAATGGGTTTCATTACTGTCAACACAATGCAGTAGCAGAATTCCCACAATATTTCACATCTGCTTTTAATCGAGAGAAATAAAATTTTAAGTAAAACTCTTCTAATCTGTGAGATACAGAAAGAACATATTGTTTCAGAGTTAATATTCAAGCACAATATAAGTGATGAGAAGCAGTTTTTTACAAGTGTTTTTGTTAAAGCTTTAGTTAAAAAAAGACATTGCCTTTTTTATTTTCTCCAGGCCTCAGTTGCTGGTGCTTCTGAAACTTGACGAAGATTTGCATGTAAAATACCCTAGATTGTTAACATTTGCATCCCAGTTGAAAGCTGGTAAAGGTTTGACTATCATAGGGTCAGTGATCCAAGGGAATTTCTTGGAAACTTATGGAGAAGCGCAGGCTGCTGAACAGGTCAGTGTGTTAAACAAATTCCTGAAGTAGAAAGGGGTGAGTGGGCAGGTAATGCGAAATTTTGTTTCCTAATCATACATGGAAAAAAGCGTGTTAATAAGGCTTCCATGAAACATAGGACTAGTTGAGAAGTACTACAGGCGTTCAGTAAAGGACTTGCAAACATGGTTCAGCTGCCAATTATGGCTTTGGGAATGCAAGATCAATGCTCAAATGTTGTGTAAACAGCCTTACTGCATGTAACTGTCTTAATTTATAAGGAATAATTACTATGGAAGTTCTGCATGCTGCTTAATGGAGGGAAGAGGACTTTTTAGCTTTCTGAACATCCCAAGTAGCATTTCAGTAACTGTCAAACTTAGCAAATGTGCTCTGCCTTTTTCAGTGTGTTGATAAATTTATTCCAAAAAGCATTGAAGGATGGTCCTGAAAATTTGTTAATAAATTACTTAATTTCTCTCATTCTGTAAACATGATATCGTAGCCCTGTTTACATCTGTATAGCATCAGCAGATCTGTTTTCTTCCCCAGAGGCATTTTATATAGGAAAATTGTTACAAAAGGAAAACTAATTCATGGGCCATGTGTTGACCAAGTTTAGTTTTTAAACAAATGAAGGGTACACTTGATAGATGTGTGGATTTGGTGCTTATATTTGTAAATTTAATATAAACACAGCATGTTACTTGGTAATCAGAAACTGGAAATCCAAATGAAGTCAATTGGCCTTGGGTTAAAAAAGGTGAGTGTTATAGGATTAGAAAATGGAGAGTGAGATAGTAACACAGATATCACTAACTACAACTGTGAATAGGAGATGATGGCACAAACGAAAAAACCCTAATCTTAATCTGTTAGAAGTGATTACGTTTAGAAGAAAACTCTATTTTAAACAAGTATTACACACAATTAGTGGGTATTTTCTCTTTTGTTTTATTAAGGAAAGCAGATGAGCGGAACTTTGCATTGAAATATGTATTACCTATGGACATGTGAACCAGGAATTTACATAGCAATCACGTGACTGGGAAATACTAGGAGTTTTTTGGTTCTGAAGTTTTTCCTTGTCTCTCTTGCAGACTATTAAGAATATGATGGAAATTGAGAAGGTTAAGGGATTTTGTCAAGTAGTTGTAGCCAATAAAGTTCGAGAAGGAATTGCTCACTTAATCCAGTCCTGTGGACTAGGTGGCATGAAGCATAACACTGTGGTGTTGGGATGGCCCTATGGCTGGAGACAAAGTGAAGATCCAAGGTCTTGGAAGACATTTATAGGTGAGCTTTAAAGGCTCTGTGTGATCAGACATTGTGAACAGAGATGTTTATTATACACATGGTAAACACAGGGGATTTTAACAGTATCCCTGTGAAATTGGTTTTGGGGTTTAGTCTGGTTTTTTTTCTAGTATTGATGGTGAAGTAGATAATTTCTCACAAAACTGCTCTGTTTGAAATGCCACTTCCTGTAGGTAAAATACCTATGAAAGATGCTCAAAGATTAATCCGGCAGCTGAAATTCATGGTTAAAAAATTATGGACTTGAGAGATGCTAGTTTCATGGCAAACTATAATTTGTTTCTCTGATAATCTCTGTCTTGTCACAGAGATTATCTATCTTTCATCTTGTCCTTCACTACTGAATAACACTCTCCTTGTCTCTATCCTTCTCCTTCTCCTACGGTCCAGTTACTTAACCCAGAGCAGATGATTTCTCCTTATACTTAGCTTTTGAGATTGCTGATTTGATTTCAAATGTGAAATACGGCTTGTGTTCCTGTGAGTTTGCTTTATCCTGGCTTTGTCATTTGGACCAACCTGTCTATGCAAGTCTTACTGTACAAACCTTTATTTAAGTGATTTCTTTTATGGTTTGCTGACATTTGCTCAGTGAGTAACTTTTTGTTTGTTTGTTTTAATGATAGATCATTCTTGCAGAACTGGAAGTAACTGTGTTCTTCCCCTTTTGGCCAGGAACTGTTCGCTGCACAACTGCAGCCCACCTGGCTCTGCTGGTTCCCAAAAATGTGTCTTTCTACCCCAGCAACCATGAGCGTTACAACGAAGGCAACATTGATGTGTGGTGGATTGTGCATGATGGAGGCATGTTGATGTTGCTTCCTTTTCTTCTCAAACAGCACAAAGTAAGCAGCTAGTCAGAACCTACTTACTTCTGCGTGCATTAGTTTAAAGAAACAAGGTCCAGTAGTAGATCCTGTATTGATAAATGCAAGTGGATATATTACAAAGTTTGTTTTGTAGAGCAGAATATTATTGGTTCAAATCCTGAGAGTTTGTTTTCTCTCACCAGGTTTGGAGAAAATGCAAAATGAGAATTTTTACTGTAGCTCAGATGGATGATAACAGCATCCAGATGAAGAAGGATTTGGCTACTTTCCTCTATCAACTCCGAATAGAGGCAGAGGTAGAAGTGGTAGAAATGGTAAGGGAATTGAGCCCATTTTTCACTTTATTATGCAAGTGGTGATATTTGGCTATCACTTGATTACAAGCACAATATTTGTCCTTATTTCTGCAGCACAATAGTGATATCTCAGCATATACTTATGAGAGAACTCTTATGATGGAGCAGAGATCTCAGATGCTGAGGCAAATGAGGCTGACAAAAACTGAGAGAGAAAGGGAGGTATGTCATTTGTGGTTCTTGGCTCTGGGCTGCTGAGGGGAGTGACACAAAGGTTCCTTCCTAGCAGTGTGTTATATAGCTGCTGCTTAAATTTATTTTTCTGAAGATGCAAGGAAATACTTTTAGTGTAGCTTTTTTGTTTCCCCAAATTGCATGTAGTTCTTGGTTTTTTTCTTTCTATGGGATATCTGGTATTTGTCTCATTTTGTAGTATATCCTGTTTTCCTGCTGAAGATGTGATTCCAGTTTGGACTTATAGGACGTGTAGCTATGAAAGGTGCAGGTGATCTAACTCTTCTGCATGTGTTTGTCCAGCTTATTTTAGTTGTCAGTTTTGAGTCAGACTTGTCTGTTGTTTCTGACCATGTGATGATGTGAGTGAGACTGACTTCTTTTTCTTGTATAGATACAGGCCTCTGTCAGTCCAAATTCTGCACAGCTTACACCCATCAAAACTGTTTAAAGTCAATTTGGTATGTAAGATTATTGGCTAGAGCAGATGCCTGGTATCAGAGCTGTCTTAAAGGCTAAATTGACTGGACAAAATAAAAGATACAATGGAACAAAAAGCCTTTCATTGCTTGAAGAGAACCAAAGAGCGTAAAATAAAGTCTCTGAGTTCACCTTGTCGTTCATGTGCCCTCTAGGCTCAGCTGGTAAAGGATAGACATTCAATAGCACGTCTGGAGAGCCTCTACTCAGATGAAGAAGATGAGGGGGACCCAGTTCCTGAGAATATCCAGATGACCTGGACAAAAGAGAAATGTGATGCTGAGAAGCGGAACCGAGGCAGTGCTGTGGGAAGCTTTAGAGATCTCATCAGCATTAAGCCGTGAGTCTTGTCTAAGTGAACACCTTGCACCTCCCGAAACTCTACATGTGCTCTGCTTTTATTATCTTCTGTTTCATAATCCTTGGTTTAGACTTGCACAATCAACATTAAGGCCTGACTACTCAAAAGACAGCAGTTAGCCTCCCCAAAAATCTCTAACCAATTAAATGTGGCACACATCCCTCAATGTTTTACTTGGTATAGTCAAATTTCAAATTGGAGCTGTTAAGTCCTATAACAACTTTCCTCATCTCCCAAATACCTCAGTAAAACACATCAGATCGATAATTTCACTGTTCTAATCAGAATTAAACGAAAAGTCTGATAACTTCACTATCTAATATATACTGTGGATGTTTAAGGCAGAAAGGAAGAAGCTGTGGAGATGGTGATTAGTGACTTGGAATAGAATACGTGTGTGATAAAACCCTCTGAGACAGCCTTGCTGCTGAAGGAGCACTGACATGTAACAACAGCTGCGGTTACCACAGGTGTGCCCCATGAGGAGCTAGAAGTAAAGGTCTATTTTGGTTTTGTATAAAAATGTCTGAATCTCCTATGACTTCTTTGATGTCCTACATCTTACATGAAGAGTTCAGTTAGTCAGTTTTGCATATTTGGCAGAGTTCCAGATTTTTCTTCCTAATAAATCATAATTCAATTCTGTTTTAGGCTGAATCATACTGTAGAAATTCTGCTGAATTTGGTGTTAACTACCTGTACTTTTTCCTCTTCCATGCTTTCAGAGAGTGGGAAAACTTGTAAGTTTGTTATTAAACTTAGAAGTACATTAAGATGGTTGAGAGGGAAGACTTCATTTTCTCAACTAAAATCAGGAAAACTGTATGTAATGATGGAAGAAAAGTAAAGGCATTAGAGTTGAGCAGTCTTAACAATGTTTTAAAGGGAGCAGGATTAGCTACTTAAGCTAAGAATCATTATAAGTAGGTTGTAACAAACTACAAGAGTTGTCCTGACAAGAACTAAGTCCGGATAGAAAACAATTACAGGTCTGAACCTGTTTTCTTAAGCAGAGTATGACACAAGCAGACGGAAACATTACTCATTTAGAGAAGCTCTTCTTCCACAGTTCCTAGCAGTTCTCTACTGCTAGGATGTTTTTTCTGGTAGTTTCTGGACACTAAGCAAGCCCTTTGTTGTAGCCTACACCTTTGAATCACTGGGGAGATGACAATTTAAAATATTGCTTTAGAGAAAACCAGATCTTCAGTTTTCAATTCCCTTTCCAAAACTGTACATAGTTAATGACAGTATGTGGTTCCTGCTGCTGGTTTCTTCCTCACTTCCTATAAACATACTTTGGCTTTCTGAAGCTGATGTGAAGACAGAGGGTGTCCTTGCTCCAAATTAAATAAGAACATGAAGTAACAGCAAGATAGTTCACAGCGGGTAAATTGTGCTGTTGGTATAATAAACATGATTCTTCCCACTGCATCTTCTGTTTTCTAGCTATATAAATTATTTCTTTGCAAGTCTGAATATTTAGAAGAGCAGTGAAGTTACTGAAGACTTTCATATCATGCAAAACTGAATTAATGAAACCCAAGATTCATATTTGATTTGTTTCTACTAATACTTGTTTTTAATATATTAAAATGAAGGAAAAAACCCAAGTGGAAAATCCTCAAAGCTGTAAATAAATTCTCCCTTTGATAAGTTTATTTCTGTATTGTATTTCCTTTTATGTTACCAAAATAGTGTTTGATTTCCTGTAAGAAGGAAACATTCCCTACCTCGAAATCCCCAAAGGATGCTTTCAAGTTCAGTTCCTGCAGAACTGATGTTATTTTGTGTTAATGTATTCTGAATAAATAATGCTGTTACCTCTCTTAGCCTGGATTCTTAAGGAGCGGAGGCATATGAGATCACGCATCTATTCCCTTTTCTCCCATAACGTTTGAAACAAGTGTCTACTCGAGTTTGAAAGCATGATTGAGATTTTAAGGATACCTGGGTAAAAGTGTTCTTGTAAATAGCCGGGCAGAGAGGTGGATTAGTGTCCAACCGAAGGAGAGGGTCACATCCTTATTACTCTCCAGAAAAGCCCTATAGGAGACATACATCCAGCCCTTTGTAGGCTGCGATCCTGTATTCCCTACCATGTGATTACAATCCGTAGTAAGCCAGGCTTTCTCTGGATATGCCAACTGCTGTTCAACACAAAGAGGGAAGTGTGCTCGTGGGAAGTGTGGAGTGCAATGGTGCCGGTCTTCTACTTAGTCCTGATGTTTTTGAGAAGGAGTTTTCTGGAACTGAGAATGGAGAGGTGTGTGACCTGTGCTTCTGTGAGTGCGAGGGGTTCTGGACAGGGCTGCTGTAAGGGAAGGCTCTGCAGTCACAGGTGTCCACGGTCAAAGAGCACATCCCTTTCTACAATTGCGCTTTAACTTCTTATGCAAGACTAAATCATCTTGATAAAATGCACTTTTTGAAGAGCGAAGTAATTTTGTAAACTGGTGACTCGACTCCAGAGATCCTACCGACAGACTAGCTGTACCTGAAGAACTCTAAAATCTCTTTTGTATCTTCATCATTAAGTGTGAAAAAACACTGTATGTTGAGTTGACATTCTACAGTGTTTTTAGGAGATTTAAGGTATACTTTTAAGGGCCTTTTTAATAATTCAGTTTTCAGAGGCATGTTTCTAACAGTGAGTCTGAATGTGCTTTTTCTACAGGAACCAGTCTAATGTCCGAAGGATGCACACAGCAGTGAAGCTAAATGAAGTTATTGTAAATAGATCTCATGATGCCAGACTTGTGCTCCTCAACATGCCTGGTCCTCCAAAGAATACTGATGGGGATGAAAACTGTATCCTTTCAGGCAAGACCTGGGCCACACAGAAGGTCTTTCTTTAATCTGTGCTCTTGAATTCATTTTGCCACCAGTACTGTCGAGCTGTGGTACATGATGAAGTGTCCACTGAGTGGAGGGTACTGTCTTGTGGCTTGTAGGGTAGTAATTGCTTAAAGTTGCTTAAAGTAAAAGTTGCCACTGGTTGCTATGGAAGCCGTGTTTGAAGGTTTGAATTTAGTCTTATCTAAATTCTTACTTGATTTTATTTGTAAGTTTAATTTAATTCTCAATAGTGGATGTAGCAGATATTTAAGAAGGCATTCACAGCAGCCAGTGCTCTGGGCAGAGCAGTGTCTGAACTTGAGTCAAAAGGAGGTCCTGAAAGAGAAGGGAATATCTCAGGCATACTCACACGTCAGAGTTTGGGGCTTAGGTCCAAGTACAAGGCTCTGGTAAGATAAAAATTCAAAGTCACAGTACTTTGGTTTTTACAGGAATACTTACATGATTCCCTTAAGCAAGATCAGAGCTGAGGATTGTGAGCTGGAGAGAGATCGTTGGTGCCACAGTTTGCTGTCCACAGCTGCTCTTCAGCCTTGATTTGTACCATTAATTTAGTGTGTGACAAAAAAAAAGATGTCAAAAATGACATACCAAATGGTTGTTTTCCCCTAAATCTAGATAGTACTAGTAGCTGTAACAGCTTGTTTCACCAGAAAGGATAAAAACATTTATCTTAGAATAAAGGGGTTTGAACCGCATCTGCCGCAGCTCAGGAGAGATTTTAAACTCAAGGTAATGGGTAATGCATATTTCTCTACCCCTCCCTAGAGAGGCTGAGCCACTGTGACTGAAAACTGCTCAGTATTCACGGGAGAGAGTGTGACTGTCACCTGGTGCCACCAGCATCTCTGACAGGCTCAGCTTTAGGCCGTGGTGGGTTTGTTTTGGAGCTGGATGCAACTGTCTCTGTCTGACGTGGGGGCAGCCTCTGGTCTCATCTCACATAAGCATTGCCACGTAAACCCAATACAGAGGCTAATCACCATATTTTGGTTTTGATATTTCTTTTGTCCTTGACTTACTGAAACAGACATGGAGTTTCTAGAAGTCTTGACTGAGGGTCTGGAGAGGGTATTACTGGTTAGAGGCGGCGGCCGAGAAGTCATCACCATTTACTCCTGATTGAGAAGCTTCTAACACTGGTCTACATTTACCTTCTTGGTGACATTCCAGTTTTAAATGGAGAAGAAAAAAGGTTTTTGCCTAACTTTCTCCTCATCCAGTCCTACTCATTGTCTTTCCATTTGCAACATACATATCTTTTGGGATTGCAGTATTTGTTACACCATCCAATTAGCAACATAAATTAATTGTGAAGCTGCCACATTATTCAGTTTCTGCTTTGGGACTCCAGCATTTGTGCATGTAGTTTTAACACTAAACCTAATTTTAGTCAGCACTGCTATGTGCAGTATTTTTAGTAACTGTATGTAAAGGTAGGACATAAAAGCCAGTTACTGTAAAAAGATTTAAAAAGCTTTTTCTATTAGGATTGGGGAATAGAAGTACATTATATAGCAGCTACTTTCTGCTGAAGTTCAGCTAATAAAGCATTTTCTAAGAGCACACTAAACTGTAAGAGAGGACTGAAAAGCTTTCTTTTTCTGGATTTATTTCCAGAATTAAACTCTCAGTATTGGATAAGAATTTATACTTTTAATACACTTATTGATAGAGATTTAAATAAATTATGTTGATATAGTTGAAATTATGTATGTAGCTTACTATAGGTTGTGTTGCTTCTGAGACTTCAGGTTCTGTGAGGCCAGATCCCTATTTATTTTTGTATTTATTTGTCAGAAATATTGGATATGCAGATGCAGACTGTTTAGAAGAACAGAGATCTCACAATAAATTCTGAATCATCAGTGGATTGCAGGACCAGTCCTGGGCAGTTCTTTCATGCTTTAAATTTCTTGCAGACCATCCATCAAAGTACATTGAGCATGTTAGAGTCCTGTGTGTAGAGACAGGTGCTATGCTGCACGCACAGCAATGGGATGGCACTTGCACAAGTACAGGGGACCTGCTGCTTCATTTTGTGCTTTATGCCCTTAGAGGGAGAAGAAGAAAAGAAGACCTGTATTAACCAATAAGTCTCTCGAGATTTTATTAAGCCCATTACGTTGTACTTTATGTACAGAACATTGGTATTTTTTCAATAAAATGTTGCATACACTTTGAACCTATTTTCTGGTCTGTGTGCAATGGTGAATTACATAGGAACAGCCTCTCTGTCATGCCATGGTCCCATGTTGGCACCTCTGGTTCCACAGCAAGAGGGGGAAGGTGGGTGGGATATGCTGGTGCTCACCTAAATGGCACAAGTCCTGCACAGTGGAGGTGCTAGCTCAGACTGCAAAGCAGCTGAGTGGCCTGAGGAAAGACTCCAGAGTCCACAAATTTAAACACACACAAGCTGGTACCCCCTCAAGATTTCTGGTGAAAAGAAAAAATAAAATATAAAAGAAAATAAAACGAAAAAAATAAAAAAGAAGAAAATCAAACCCAAGAAAACTAAAAAAGAAATGAAATTAAAATTGAAATAAAAGAGAAAAAAACCCTTTTTGGTGCCCCCGTTTATTCCCTCCCCCTCCTCCAAACCCTTAAAATGGGAGGGGAGGACCCCAAAAAGTGGGTGGGAGACCCCAAAAATTGGAGCAGGGCCTGCATAAGTGGGGGGAAGACCCACAAGGACCCAAAAAATTGGAGGTGGAGCCACAAAACGTTGGGGAGGGACCCCAGAATAGGTGGGGACCAATAAAGGTGGATGAGGACCCTCAGAAGTAGGAGGGGGGAACCCCAAAAGTGGGTAGGGACCCCCAAAAGTGGGAGAGGGGACCCCAAAACATGGGGGGAACCCCCAAAAATGTCAGGGAGGGGCCCTAAAACATCAAGGAACTCTCTACGAAAAAGTAAGTAGGGATCCCCAAAATCGGGGAGGAGGCCAAGGGGGACCTCGATAACGCCCACCCCCCCAATTTTGGGGGTCCAAGGGGTCTCACCCCTCCCATTTTCCCCCCCCTCCCCACTGGATGTGAGGGCCATGGCCACCTCAGAGCAAAAATAATTAAAAAACCTAAAAAAATTGAAGAAAAATGAAAAGAAAATAAACACATCAAAAATAAATTAAAAGAAAAAACAGAATAAAAATACAAAAAAACCACCACAAAACAAAAAGCAAACCAAAAAAACCACCACCAAACCAAAAAAAAAAAAAAAAAACCACCAAAAAACGAGTGGGAATCGCTGCTGCCGCCTGGGGGTTAACGCGACGCACTGCGCGTTCGCCGTGACTGACGTATGCCAGGACGTTTCAGCGAGGAGAAAGGAGCTGTGGAAGAAAACCAGCCTAAAAATAGCCAGTGGGGATCATCAGGTTTTCCAGCCAAGAAAAACAAGGACAGAGATGAGGGAATCGGGTTCCAATTAATAATGATTTTCTGTGTGTTTTCCAGTCCCTTTTGATTCCTGAGATGATTTTAAAATGATGGCTTTAGCAATCAACTAAATTGGAGATGTTGTTTTTGAGACGAAATGATGCCAAATAAATGCAGAGTTTTGGGTCAGTTTTTAGGATGATTTGGGTCAGTTTTGGGTCAGTTTTTGGGGTGATTTGGGTCGGTTTTTGGTCAATTTTTGGGATGATTTGTGTCAGTTTTGGGTCAGCTTTTGGGATGACTTGGGTCAGGATTTGGGGTCAGTTTTGGGTCATTTTTTTGGGGTGATTTGGGTCAGTTTTAGGTCAATTTTTGGGGAGCACTGGGTGTTACTGGGGGTTGTTGGGAGAACTGAGTGTTACTGGGGGTTGTTGGGGAGCACTGGGCGTTCCTGGGGAGCACTGGGTGTTACTGGGTGTTACTGGGGAGCACTCAGTGTTACTGGTGATCACTGGATGTTACTGGGAAGGACTGGGTGTTACTGGGGTTTACTGGGGAGCACTGGGTGTTACTGGGG
>NW_020897787.1:2355563-2358522 GCF_003984885.1 Neopelma chrysocephalum
GTTACTGGGGTTTACTGGGGAGCACTGGGTGTTACTGGGGGTTGTTGAGGAGCACTGGGTGTTACTGGGGTTTACTGGGGAGCACTGGGTGTTACTGAGGCTGTTGGGGAGCACTGGTTGTTACAGGGTGTTACTGGGGAGCACTGAGAGAGAAAATGAAAAATAAAGAGAATAAAAAATAAACGAAATAAAAAAGGAAATATAAAATACAAAAGAAAAATAAAAAAAATTAAAAGCAAGGAAACTAAAAAGGAAATAAAATGAAAAGTGAAATAAAAGAGAAAAAAAAAGAGAAAACCCTTCTTGGGCACCCCGTTTACTTTCCCCCCCGCCCTCCGAACCGTAAATTGGGGGGTCACCCCTAAAATGTGCGAAGGGGACCCCAAAACGTGTGGGGGGGAACCCCGGGGAGCCGAAAAAGCGGCGGGGAAGCCGCGAAACATCAGGGCGGGGCCCCAGAAAAGCGGGTGAGGCGCGCGCAGGAAGAAAGAGAAGGCGGGTGGTCAGGTGGTGGGGGGGCAGCCAGGGTGACGACATCGGCTCATGCGCAGTCACGAGCGAGACGCCGGCGATCACGTGGTCATTAAGGGCGGCCAGGCGCGGGACCGGCGACGCAAGCGCAGTGGCTCTCGTGCCGCTGCAGCGCTCCCTGCTCAACTTAAGGGCCGATTCCCGCCGTACGACGGGACTCGTGGTCTCCCGTCTCTCTCGGGGTGTGTGCAGGGGGAATAACATGAAGATTTTCGAGGCGAAAGCGCAGAAATTAGTGAGAGACGTTCTCCGGGGGGAACCGGAAGTGAGAGCCACCGGACTGTTTTCGACACGCACCACCCAAGATGGCGCCCTCCTGGACCGGAAGTCTTTCCTGCGAGGCCACACAGAAAGATGGCGGCGCTCTCACCGGAAGTCCTCCAAGTCCGTACACAAAGATGGCGGCCCCGGCCCGGAAGTTCGCCGAGGCCACACTAAAGATGGCGCCGCCAGGACCGGAACTTAGCTGAGACCACACTAAAGATGGCGGCGAGAGGCCCCCTTCCCTCGGAGAGGCGTCTATCCTGTTGCCTGAACTCCACCCCGACGCGGACCCCCGACCCGCACCCGCAGCGCCGTCTCGCCGCGCTGTTTTCCGGTGCGGGGACAGGGCGGCGCGCTCGGCGGCGCCGGGCGCGGGCGGCAGGTTCGTGGGCGGCGGCAGGCACTGGCGCGGGCAGCCCGCCTCGGGGCCGCGGCGCGCGGCGGAGGCGCGAGGACCCCAGGCAGACAGCGGGGCCCGGCGCGCCTGCCGCCCCGTTCCGCTCCCGCCCCGCTCGGTCCCGCCGTGCCCCGGAGATGCTGTCGGGGCTGCGCCGCCGCCTTCCCCCTCCGGAAGCGACCCACGGCGGCAGACCCGACGTCGGGCTCTCCAGGAGATCGTCCCCGGGGTAAGCGGGGCCCGGCGGGGGCGCGGCCGCTCTTCTGCCTCTCCCGCGGCCATCGGGGGCTGCAGGCAGGGGAAGCGACAGGCAAGTTTCTCGCCTCTGCGGAGAAACTTGCACGTGCGTGCCGCCGCGAGGAGAAGGGGCGGAGAGAGCGGCAGGTGACAGGGCCGGGTTCGGATGTGCCCTGGCATTGCAGTTCCTCGGGGAGGGTCTGTGCTGCCTCAGGGACCCTGTCTGTGCTGCCAGGAGAGAGAAATCCTTTGGGAAGCTGGGATGGAAACAGCAACTCTGTGAATTGCTCAGCTTTTCCTAGGTAAGAGCAGGTTTTGGGGAAGAAAAGCCCGTACTTGCGAAAGGCGCCGCGGGTCTTGCAAGGGGCGGGGGGGGCGCGCGGCTGCAGTGCCGTTCCCGGCTGTGTCCGCCAGGCGGCGACTGCGAGGCCTCAGAGCCCGGCGGTCGGGGGCGGGCTTGGAAGCGGCGCCCGTGGAGAGCTGGAGTGTTTTGTCACTCACTGGCTTCTTAGGGCTTAAATCGGGAGTTCGAGACGTCCTAAGGATGCCTTGTGGTCGAGGGAGTGTGTTCCTGCTGAATTCAGCAGGCGTTCGGTGAATTTGGGCTTCTGCAGGTGAATTCAGTCTGGTGGTGTGGTTTTTTGTTTGTCTCCGTCCTCGGGACAGTGAACCAAATGTTCTTTTTCCCCTCACCGTGGGCGCTCTGAGGAGAGCAAACGTCCACAATTCTGCTGGTGACTTGGCTTGTGTTGCCAGTCCGATTCCCAGAATTGAACAGGGACGAAGGTTCCTCCCGGCCAAAAGGTGCCAGCGCAGAAAGCTGTTGCTGCCCCGGCAGTGCCCAGGCTGGCCCAGCCCCTGGCAATCTCTTAGTGAAAAGGCAAGGAACAACTGCAGTTGTTCTACCATTTCTTTAGCCAGGTACTAGAACACAGACAAAACCAAGGTTGTCTTTGACCTGTGCAGGGTCCGAGTGTTTTTCAGCCTTCCTTAGCAGGGCATTCTCACACTCTGAAAAGCTTAAAGGCTTTAACATCTGGATACGCACCTGCAGCTGTGTAAATTAATGTAGTTTCTTTTATGAAATGAAGATGAAGGTTTCCTGTTGTGAGCCTAAATACTAAGTATACTCTGCTTTTTCAATCAGGTGATGAAGCTTATGGAAAAAAGACAGAATGCATCGAGGTGAGTACATTCTACTGAGTTCTGCTTTTCTGGGATCAGTTTGGGAAAATCATGTGAAATTCTAAAAAGCTTCTCTCCATGTCTTCTAGTTGTTTTTTCAGCCTTGGTCTAAGTTTCATGTAGAAAAGGGCATAGAATTAGAACAGATAAACTAGACTTTCTTGGGAGAGATGGAAGAAAAGTCTGCTGATTACAGTTCTGCTTTTCTTGTCTTCCCTTAGACTGTCATTTTCTCTCACCTACTGTTCAAAGAGGCAGCAATTAATTCTTCTTCTGAAGAGTTTGCTGTACTAAGTGTCTGTCAAATTGATGCCTTCAACTCAAGATAGCACATACTTCTTAGTT
>NW_020897788.1:0-2254 GCF_003984885.1 Neopelma chrysocephalum
GTATTCCTAGAAGGAATGAATTCCAAGGGAAGTGGGAGGTTTCCAAGAGCCCCCACCAGCACACCTGTGCTTTACATATCATATTCAAATGAGCCAAACTGAAAGAACAGGGAATATTTTTCAGGCAACAAATTATTACTGCATAGTGGGAGAAGCTTATGTGTCGATGTTGATATGGGTACAGTTCAAGTCCACAGCCTTTTTCTGAGGTATTTCACTCCTTTTCTATTATGCCTTGTAAAGTATCAGTGGAAAATGTATTTTTGTTCAGAAGAGCTGTACCACAACATCAAGGTCTTCAGTGAACCACTTCTTTATACGCTTCTCTCCATTACAGCTGAAGTTTTTAACAAATAAAAGTTGTAGCCATTATCCAAATTTATTTGAACATTCTTCTCAGCTTTGTACATAAAGAAAAGCAACAGAATCCATTCAAGTGAGTACCTGATAAAAGAATGGGTTTGCTAAAAGATTTGGGCCAACAAGTTCCCCATTCTCTGTGAATTTTCATCAAAAGAGCACTACTACATAATCTCACATGTGTCCTGAACTCATTCTTAGTGTCAGGATTAACTGTAGGCTGTGATGTTAACCAGGAGCAGCTTCTGTCATATAAGTGAAGAAAGTGCTGAATGTTTAAGGATGAATCTATTCGTTATTTTATCTCCCAAATTTTCACCTTCATGTCAGTTCTACCACAGTAATGCCACACCACTGCAAACCAACTACTCTTTTCACCTTAGCAAAGACCTCAAAGGAAAAAGAATGGAAGGACTGAGCTATGAAAGACATATCTTCAGAGACACTTGTGGAATACTTTTAACAAAGCTGTACTGCTCCATGTCTGTCTGCACTCAGAGGGTTAAAGTTTTCATAAGCTTTTCCTTTTTATTCTTCTTAGTCACATGAACCAGCCTTAGGAAGCTGAGAAAAGGCTACTGCACATTTTTCAGTCCTGCTGTATAAAACATAATACAAGACTTAAACAAAAAAGACCTCACAAAACATTAAACTGCCATTTATAATGCAATTTATGATTATCTTGTCCTCTTAGCAGCTTTCCATACTGGGAATCCAATAGAAGGTAGAACACAAATCAATAGGAAAACTAAGTCGCTTGTAGCCAATGAACTGGGATTTCTTTGTCTATACAGGGTAAAGTTTTGAGAATTGGTGTGCTAGCTTTGTGGATTTACTACCTAACACTCACCTTTGTGCAAATATGGAATAAACAAATCCCTCAGCTCTGTGTGTGAGGTTGGCTTCCTGCACACTGCACACCGGATGGTGAATCCCGTTTCTAGGGACAACAATATGGATTGAATAACCAAAAGCAAAATGGTGGGCTTTGCTTTAGCAAAAACTAAACTATGAACTGTGGTGAATTAAAAACTGACCACTACTAAAAGAAAAAGAAGTTACTACTCTCACCTTCCTTTCCACCATCTCTCTACCACCAACCGCTTGCCATCCTTTTACTTTCCCCTTCCTGACTCCAAATACCAATCATATGCAATGGATATGATTTGGATAATCGTAGCTATGGAGGAAGAGGACTGTGTTTGCTTTATGATTCCCACTTTCCGAGTAAGAATTTCCTCTTTATCCTCATTTTTTCCTCTCACTGACAGTACCCTATTAGTTAACTCATTTTCAGGATCATTAATTTACTTATTTTTTATTAACTCTGGTGTTCCACTTTGTCAACTGTTCAAGCTCCCACCCTTCCAAAACATCACTTTATCAACACTTTCAGTAGCATTAACTGTGTACAACTTTTCAACACACCTTTTCTCTTCAAAGTCCCCTAAGCCTTGACTGTAAACCAAATGCTTTCTCTTGGAGTATCCTTGAAAATGCTGATTTTTTATTGTGTCAGGTTCCCCTCTCTTTTAAGATCCATGTGACCCGAAGCTCCTTTTGTACTGAAGAAGATCCAAGCACTGCAGGTGCACCAAGTAATACCGTGGGCTTTGGCAGGAGTCCAGGGCTTAAAAGACTGTCTCTCTCTGACCTACTTTTCACTCTACATGTAGTTTTCTGTGTCAGGAAGACCAAAAAGACTTACCTGGGTTGAAAGGGAAAGCCTGGTTAAGCCATGTGAATTCATGCTCTGGACAAAGCCAGGCACAACACCTATGCCCCAGGTAAAGTTGGTGCAAGGGAAAAAGAAAAGAAAAGGAAAAGAAAAGAGAAGGAAAGGAAAGGAAAAGAAAAGAAAAGAAAAGAAAAGAAAAGAAAAGAAAAGAAAAGA
>NW_020897788.1:2264-4577 GCF_003984885.1 Neopelma chrysocephalum
GAAAAGAAAAGAAAAGAAAAGAAAAGAAAAGAAAAGAAAAGAAAAGAAAAGAGAAAAGAGAAGAACCTGGACACACACAAAAACTACATGACACAAAACTACGTGGCAATCCTGTGGCTGTCACAGGTCCATCCTGCACCCATCATGATTTCCTTTCTCCATCATAATAGTCCTATCCTGCTGTATTGCTTTTTACCTTTAAAATTAGCCAGTTCTGTGCTTTTCTTTAATAACTTTCAATCAGAAAATCAGATTTGACTGATTTCTGAGCCATATAATGTTGATGAGTTCACATTACACAAAGTAGAACACATTTAGATTTCTACAGCTCTGAGAAGATAAAATAGTGCCAGGTATAAATAGAACTATATCATCCTGAGTTTTCTTTTGCATTTAGCTCATTCTTTTGATATGAAAAGCTGCTACAATTCATTATCTTGGCAGAAGGCACACTCTGAGGATGAAACAAGTTGTGATTTGAGGCGAGCTAAATCAGGATGGAAATATTTTACTACGGGAAAGCTGCAAGGAGCAAAAAAGAGTAATTCTGCTATTAAAAAGTTATTGCCAAAAACAATAACCTTTATGGAGTCATCATGCCTTTGATTTAGCAAAGCACAGAACTGAGGCTTAAGTGTGAGATACCTCTGCAATATTTAACAAAGATAAATGATGCTTTGGATGAGAAGAGGCGTTTCTTATTCCTTCACACATCAGCAGCCTTAACTTTTTCCACTTACTTTGGTTTATTAATTTTAAAGATGATGACACTTAGGGGCCACAGTTCTCACAGGTCTAGGTTTGTTTGCTGAATTCTGTAGACCTAAAGTATTTAAAACAAAAGACTGTTAATTCTTATTGTTTGCATAAAAAAACCCACCCAAACTGTTTTGAAAATGGCAGATGAATGGTGCCAGTGCTGTGCCCTTATGTTCTTCGTATAAAATGCAAACACAATCTTTTAATATTTGTAATACATACAGCTAAGTGAATTAGCATTGCAGTGTTAGATTATTTTTTCTTGAATACAGGAAAAGGTCAGAAGAATTCTTCTTATTGTACTACTTGATCTTTAATGAATAGATATTTTGTTCCTGTGAGGATCTAGCCCCAGGCTTTGACGAGAATGGAAACATGATGCACCATTTGCTGTCTGAGATAAATACTTAACATTTAATTAGTATTAATTGATACTATGCCAATAGGAAGAAAAAAGTCTCACTCTTCCTTCAGAGAACTGAGAATGCTCTGCGTGTTTTGAATTTGACCTCTATCTTTATAATTAGAAAAGGTTTATAACTGTGGCAACCAAAGTACCATTTCTTTTGGCAACTGTAACATGCTGTTGGCTTGTCATTGCTGTCGCGTTACACAGAAAGTCAGTTAAAAAGTTATTAAATTAATTTCTCCATCACTATTAAGTCTTATCCCACTGCATTGCTTTTCACCTTTATTAATTTTTGGGTTTGAATTCGGTCTTGGGTAATATTTAATGCTTTCAGGGAATTTTCTTTTTTGTATGCTGGACAGGTGCAATCTGAAGTTCCTGAACTCCCCTTGTTTGGGATGCCAGTGCCTCAGTGAGCATTGGGCAGGATGTTAGAGGAGCAGCAAGAGGAAGAAATACTTGTAATACGATGAATACCCCTTCTGTGATGGAATGATGGACACTAGAAACAAAAAGTGACCTAGGTTTATTAATTTATTTTATTCTTGAAAACTACTGTCTCCTTCTCCAGTGTTCATTGCCAAGAATGAAACACCAATTACTCAATGAGCAGTCACTCTCACAAAAAGGGCAGCATGAAAGAATTTTCTTTTATAACTATTTTATAACTCCTCTATAACTATTTTCCCCAAACCTGTAGACCTCCAGGCATTACATACTTTAAAAGACTGTCTCACTTGGAAATCTGTGCTCTCCCTTGGGGGTTGGTGATATTTGCAGGGTTACTACCTCGGAAAACAAGGTGAAAACTCCTTTCATTTTGGACAATGAGGAGGTATTCATCTACCATGTGCCAATCCTCATTTGCAAAGCAGCTGGCAGTGAAAAGAATGGCTAAAAGTGATTAATAGCTACCTGTCAGCAACGTGCTCTGCCTCCACTGGCTGGAACTCCGCGTTCCTAAATATACCATACAAAACCACCTTTGAACCACTGAGCTGTTATGCTCTCACTGCATCAACCACACAGATGGTAAACAGGATTTTGAGGTGGATTGCCAAAAGACTGCTAAAAGTGCACAAACAGTGATGGAGGAATCCTAATAACTCCACACAGATTGGCATGAGAAATGCACCAGGCAGACA